>NC_137695.1:28761251-28956251 GCF_964034855.1 Anser brachyrhynchus | reverse complement strand
AACAACTGACATATTGAGCCTGGGTGCATGGATCAGCAACTAAGACGACGATATTGGAATTGCTGGAAAACAGATATTACTTTGATATCATCAGCTGATCTGATGGGTGGTCAGTGGTGATATCTGGCTACAAAACCTGCCTTTGATACTGATTGGGAGGAATGTCATTATGCAGATGTCCAACACTGTGTCGAAGCAGAGTCCAAAGTGAAACCATCACACCTTGGAGCAGAATTGCCTTCTAAAAGACCAACAACTGGGGAAGTGTTGTGTTCCCCTGAGCTCAAATGTGGTAATATATGCAGTAAGCAAGCATGATAGGACTTCGTGTTGAAACATGGGCTATTTGTGCTCAAGCAGTACCAACTACAAGTGCCTAAGAGCTGATTTGCAGGACAAATAATACAGATAAGATGCAGATTTTGTCCTCAGTTAACCCTTCAGTCTGCTCCTGCCACACCAAAACAATCATAAATAGTTAGGGGCCACTTCTCTGTTTTTGTTTTAGTTCTTGGATGCAGATATTACAAATAAATTTTGGAAGTTCTGCAGTTCAGTGGTGAACTACGGAACGTGTTAGCAGTGTAACTGTGGTGATGCTCCCAGGCTGCTAACTGTGGGAGAAGACAAGCAGGTACAGCAGCTGGCTAGAAAAGAACCTCATTTCAATTCTTGTACAAGGGACCAGGTAGTGCTCTACTCTGTGGTCCTACTTTTAATAAGTCTGAGAGATTTTATTTTTAATAAAGGCAAATGTTTCTTGCCATAATGTAATTACTTTTCTAAAAATAAGATTAGCAAAAACCAAGGGAAAATAAGATTAGTTTGTTAGGCAAGAACAGCTGAAGCTCTCCATTTCTATATCTAGATAAGACTGTGTGATAACAGGAGATGGGAAGGAATTTTAAATGATGTCAATAAATATATGTTGAATACACATCAAGATTTTGATAGAGCTCTCTAAAGCTGAGTGAAGTCAATGGATGTCTTCTCATTGACTCTTGGTTTTCGATCAAGCTGTAAAGACTTGTCACTCCATTTTCAATTAAACGCTCTGAACTCTCTGACTAAGCATTAGCAGGGAAAGATGGTTAGAAAAACTGCTGGAAAAAAATGATACTTTTAAATCATGCAGTCAGACACTGTAAAAAAAATCCATTAAATTTTGGGCTGCAAATCTATCTATATACCCTTGGATAGTCTCCTTTATCTACCAGCATAAACTCTAGTGTGGAAAAAATTTAGATTTACTGTCACTTATTTGAAATTACCTTTGTATGGCTTGGGGATCCTCAGAGAACTGAGCAACACAGGAAAATTAAAATAAGAAAATTGGAATGTTCTGAAAGCTCCCAGATTTGGGATTTTAAAATGTATGGGCCATGTTATAGAATACAAACACAAACCCTTGCATTCAGCTTCTTCTACAAACAAGACAAATACTGAAGAAGAAAACATTTTTTCTCTTTTGATTTTATGATATCAAACTGATCAAAATGGATATGAATGAAATATTGATATTACTGCTACTGTTTTAAATAAAATTAATTAAGATCTGGATGGCTTTATTACATAGATATTTGTCAGGGTTTTTCCAGTATATAATAATTTACAAGGGATTTTCAAACTAGGTTGCAATGTGGGTTAAATGATGAGAACACATGAACACCTTTTGAAGCTTCAGAAGTTATACCTAAAGAAATGAATCCTATCATGTATCCAGAAGATCTCTGAAACATACTTTTACTATTGTGTTACAATCACTATTTTAATTGCCTGCTTTGCTCTGGACATTCATAATATATATATATAATATATATGTTTAGCCCTCAAATTACTTTTGAAAGATGTCCTGATTTTGTCTAGAACAGAGTTAATTTTCCTCATAGTAGCTGGTATGGTGCTGTGTTTTGGGCTTAGGATGAGAATAACATTAATAACATACAAATGTTTTAGTTGTTGCAGAGAAGTGCTTACACTAAGTCAAGGACTGTTCAACTTCTTGTGCTGCTCTGCCAGTGAGGAGGCTGGAGGTGCACAAGGAGCTGGGAAGGAATACAGCCAGGACAGGTGACTGAGACTGGCCGAAGGGACGTTCCATACCATGTGGTATTATGCTAAACAATTGTACGGGGTGGCTGGCCGGGGTGTGCGGGGGACCACTGCTCAGGAATGGGCTGGGCATCAGTAAGCAGGTGGTGTGCAATTGCATTGTACATCACTTGCTTTGTACATATTATTATTACTACTATTATTATTATATTTATCTTCTTTTTCTGTCCTCTTAAACTGTCCTCATTTCAACACACAAGCTTTTACTTTTTTTTTTTTTTTGGATTCTCTCCCCTATCCCAGTGAGGGTGAGCGAATGACTGTGTGGTGCTTAGCTGCCTGCTGGGTTAAACCACAACGAAAGACTATGTCATACCCTGAAATATTGCCGTATAGTCAATTGATCTGTAACTATTAGGCACCTTCTAAAATGCTACCAGTGGCTTTCAAGCATGCTCTTTTTCTCTTTCAGCAGATGGAGTAAAAATCTTATGAGAGATGTAGAAATTTGCATTTAACAATGCACAGAACAGAAGTTTCGCAGTCAGGGAACCTCAGGGAGGGTATTCTGCAAAAGGGTGTCTGCCTCATTCAGGTGTCCCTGAATAGCAGACGGGGACTATACTTGGGAGTCATTCAAGTGTTCCCGAAATTACAGGAAAAAACCTGGCACAAAACAAACAAACAAACAAACAGACAAACAAACAAACAAAAAACAGCAACAGGGAAAGTGTCTCACAAATACAGAGAAGTCCTTTTATCATCTTTGAAGAAGGTCCTTACCTAGGTTATTTTATTAACTGGCTTCCAAACATCTCAACACTTGAAAAACACGTACACTGTCTCCTCATTTGGGGAATTTTTAACATTTTTGATTATGGTGGATATAAAAAATCACAAAATGAACAGTTGTATCACTTAAAATGATTGCAAATTAACACATAGTAAAAACACATTTTTTTCATATGTTTCTGGATGTAAAAGTCTGACGTTCCATGAATATCCATATGTTTACCAACCTACATATTCAAGCTTTTAGTTAAAACTTGTTCTTTGCTAATAACGGCAGTTTCAATATGGATTGTACATATCTGCATATCGGGTAGACAGTCATAAAGGTTGCGTGTATTTACACCCTTACTGCAAGAGGAACAAGTCTGGCGAATTGTTTTCCTAATATTGCACTTTTTCATACCAGTAGTTTACCTTCAGTTTTGATCTCTGTGTGAGTGTGTTTGTACGTGTGTGAATACCAGCTCTGCAATGGGAATAGGCTGCACAGTTCTGTTCTGTACCCAGCAATGACTTATGTGGAATATTCAAGGATTACTGTTCAAATTTTAAGTGACACTTTTATTCCCATTTTAGCATGATGGGAAACTCCTCACAAATCACCAAATTCTGGGAACACATCTCTGGCATATCAGTATGCCGTTACATTGACATTTTCACCAGTCACATGAATTCCAAGCTTCATTACTGAGTCCTGTGAGACATAATGAATGTGACTTTCCAGATAATTTTCACATCGTGCATGAGGCAAGGGAATATGATATTCTCCCAGAAGCAGTACCTTCTCTTTAGGGGGGTAGCCTTAGGAGAGAACATGGCGGTAAGCGCTTGAAAGCATCCCAGAAGACACTGATGCTAACTGCTTCACTATTCTGGCCTACTTTATAAAAAATGTTTTGCAAGAAAGTCAGATTTTAAATGATAAAGTTGCTAATGCATTGCACATATGAACCAACTTTCCCCTGTGGCTGAGCTGGGAGAGGCTCTTTGGCTGCTGCGGTAAGTTCCTTCCAAACTCTTCTTTGTGGTACAGGAGAGGAGGTTACTGGCATTCCAACCTGAAGAGATAAATGCAGTGAAGTCATGTTGTGTGTTAGATGCTAATGCAGGCATATTAGCAGCCCAAGTCCTGAAGGCAGTCCATGTTTTGTTTAGAAAGCAGTGCCCTGAGCAGAATTTACCAGCTTTCGTATGGCATTGTGAGAACGTGGCTTGTTTGTTTCCACTTTCAAATAGGATTTTCTCCATTGTGTGGTATGGGCATAACTCTAAATGTAGAAGTGACAGAGGAGGGTAGAGTACAGCTTCCACACAGGTTCCCTACCTTTCCTTCCTTTCTCTTTCTTAAACCAGGATGCAAGTGTACCTCAGGTTTTAAGCCAGTCTAAAATGCAAAAGCATTTAAAAGGACATGTAAATTTATGTCACTGCATAAATATTAAATGTAATAATAAATGATCTACTGTTATTATCTATTTATATTTAAAAGTTGCCATATGCAAGGCAATAAATACTCTGACATTGTATATGTGTAAAATAACCTAGCATGCCTTTTTCACCCTAACTCATTTCATGTAAAACACCATTAGGAACAATCATAATGATACTTGTATATATCCTGAGGGACTGGTGAGCACTAGCAGATGCTCACCTTTTACTTACTGACTGATGGAACCTGAAATTATGGGAATTTTGCCATCCATCATGCAGGTGCTGAGAGACTAAGGTGATAAGTTCAAAGAGCTGATGGTTAATAATTAAATATAATAAGCATCTGCTATTGTTATTACCCAGGGGCTGAAATGTGCTGTTTAGACACAGCATAAGGTTATGGACAGCTTAGCTCTGCATTGCCTCTGGAAGGATCAGGCAAGAATTGCCACTGACCCGTAGAAAATCAGAGCTTTCCCAAGGACTTCTCCGCAGTAATTTGTAAAAATTGCAGCCCAAATTCAGATGTCCTCACTCATTCTGACAAGTACCAATACAATGTCAGTGTAATTACTGTTGGAGTAAAGGGCTAATGGGACAGGACATACAGTGGTGATTCTCGGTCCCTGCCTATACCTGGAGTGTGTGTCCTCTCTCCTAATTAAAATTTGCCAAGCTGGTCATTTAGTCTAAGCCAGCTTTTCTGCCTTCCTCTGTGGTCTATGGGAAGAAATAGGCATCTTCACAGGGAGTTGAATCTGTCTCCAGATAAGTCACCTAAACTGCCCCCTGGACATCCCCTCTTTTTTTCTCCTCTAAGAAGAAAAACTAGCATTTAGACTTTTGGATTTAATGAATTCCACTCCAATACCTAAGCCAAGTTGAGCTGATAGTTAAGGCAAGTCCATACCTACTGAATATCCATGCTGCAAGCTTCTGAGCATAGTCCTTGAGGTTCTTTTTAGACTTTTTCTCTGAACTACAATTAACAGCTGAAAGATTACAAATAATTTCAGTATTATGGAACAACTAAAAGATTTCTCAGCAACCCCTAATAATGCAAATCTACACATCCCTCATAGGACCTTACTTCTGTGTTTATTACAAGGTAGATGCTTTTTTTTTAAAAAAAAAAAAAATCACAGATATTGATTGAGAAGTTGAAGTAGAAATACATGCTAAATTGAGCAATTATTCCACTTACACTATTGACTCTACCATTATTCTGGTCATTTCAGTTAGCCAGAGTTTTCAGAATTACTTGTGCTTAAAAATATGTGGTTACAATACACAGAATTAGCAGAGGCAATGCAAAGTGCTAATGACTTTTATCAGCTCTTGCAATCTGGCTTCATATAATTTACCTATGTGAGTTATGAAAAAAAAACAATAGCTCTCTTTCTACAACCAAAAAAAGTTAGTATTAATTCTACAAAAGTTTAGTTGTGTGGGTAAATTGCTTGTGCAAAAATGCCTAAGTCTATATTTTTCAGTAGAGTAGGCATACGTAGGGTTTATCATGGGTGTAGGTTTTTCAAGGGTATATTTGATGATGAAATTCGTATTAGATAGGAAAGACACTGATAAATGTTGATGAACCAGAAATATTTTATCTTAGATTTAAACTTAATAAAATTTTCCTTATAATAAAACTATTCTGATGACCATGAAGAAGACATAGACAATCAATTAAAATCACAGAAGATACTGAATTGAGAAATGTAGAGCACAAAAGTGTAGAGCACATTACTGGTGAGAGCACAAAATTAATATGAGGAGATCTCAAAACATCAGAAATACAGGAGAAAAATTACAAAATAAAACTCTGCATGGGAAGGAAAAGGTAAACTACTGTCATACACTGAAGGCACAATAATCTGAAATATTGCTATTTAATGAAAAGGAGATATTTGGAAATCAGTTGTGATGAAAGAGTATTGAAGAACAGCAAATTGGGTATAGATAGACAACAATTTATGGCACCAGAAGGAGGAAGAGTGAATGGCTTTAGGGAGACAAGGTCTACAGAACGATGCACAGAGTCCTGTGCACAATACCAGAAAATCATTTCTAAAATTGTAAAGAATTCAGGGAAGAGCATAAGAAAAAGTGATAAGTAGACCATAATTTCTAACTTAATTAAACAAACAAACAAAAAGATTAAAACTGCCAGAACTTATTAGTTTTCCCCACTGAAAAGCTGTCCTGTTACACTGAAAAGAATAATTTAATAGGGCTAGATTACAATGATACAGATGGGGACAATGTGAATGTGTTTATTCACTCTGACCCTTATCCAACTAGGCCTGTTTGTAGTGAATTAAGTAGTGTCATTGACTTCAGCTAAGAATATTTAGAATTAGTCTTCATTAGCTCAGTGGGCATTTCTTACAACTTCCTCCATCAGAACTTTTTATTTATTATTTTTTTAATTCAGTTTCTGTTATTCCTGTTTTATGTTGTATTATGTGGTCATCTCTGGAATAATGCTTTCTGAGGTGTGAGGTGATTTTTGAAGATATAAAGAAACCTGCTATGAATAATGATGTGCAAACTCATGCGTTTACTATGGTTTAGTGTAAGTAGTTAGACCATGGGAGGTAGAAGCAAGGAAGTGCTGTGAACAGATATTATGTAATGCCAAAATGTGTATGTATTGTGAACACACAGCCACTGGAGGAAAAGAAAGACCAAATCCTGGAAGTAGGCCACAGATCTGGACCTTTGCCTCTCCCATACCTCTTCCCCAGACTATTGTCTCCATTTTGCTTGCTTAGTCTCCATCTGACTTTTTATGACTTCTTTTTCTCCTGCTGCCAGCTTCAACAGGCTGAGAAAATATTGTGCATCCTCCTCCTCTAGCTGCTGTCCTCTAACCTTCCCCCTCCTCAAAAGCTCAATTTCCCCCTGAGAAGGGCCTGTTTATCAGACCAGAATCATGGCTGATGAGAAAACCTTGGGCTGTTAGGCAAACACAGGTGCTGCCTTCTCCACCTGCAGACTCTGGATGGCAATGGAGTAAGTTAGGACATAGGTACATAATTCTCCAGGAGGATATTAATAAGGATGCAGACTGCCTAAGTTTAGGAGTGAGGAAAACTTTTAGGTTATCTAAGCATGGTGGTTTTACCCAGCTGGGCAGCTGAACTCCGCCAAAACCACTCTCTCACTCCCCCTCCTCAAAGGGAAAGGGGGAGTAAATATGATGAAGAGAGCTCAAGGGTTGAGGTAAGGACAGGGAGATCACTTATCAATTATCGTCACAGGCAAAACAGACTCAGCATGGAATAGGCTGCCCAGGGAAGTGGTTGAGTCACCATCCCTGGATGTCTTTAAAAGACATTTAGATGTAGAGCTTAGTGATATGATTTAGTGGAGGACTTCTTAGTGTTAGGTCAGAGGTTGGACTCGGTGATCTAGGAGGTCTCTTCCAACCTAGATGATTCTGTGATTCTGTGATTAATAATATTTATTACATATGACTAACAAGATAGAGCAGTGAGAAACAAACAAACAAAAACTAAAAACACCTTCTCCCCCATCCACCCTCTTCTACCTCCTCCCCCTGAGCAGCACAGGGGTATGCAGTAATAGCGGCTGCGGTCAGTCCCTAACGCTTTGTCTCTGCCACTCCTTCTTGGTCACTTTCTATCCCTGCTCCAAGTGGGGTCCCTCCCACGGGATGCCGTCCTTCTCAAACTGAGCCTGTGGGGGCTGCCCACAGGCAGCAGCTCTTCAAGAACTGCTCCCACGTGGCTCCGTACCACAGGGTCCATCCCCCAGGAGCAAACTGCTCCAGCACGGGTCCCCCACGGGCGGCAGCTCCCCCCCAGATCCCCTGCTCCTGCGTGGGCTCCTCTCCACGGGCTGCAGCTCCGGCCCGGGGCCTGCTCCTGCGGGGGCTCTCCATGGGCCGCAGCCTCCTCCAGGCCACATCCACCTGCTCCACCGGGGGCTCCTCCAAGGGCTGCAGCGTGGAGATCTGCTCCGTGTGGGACCCATGGGCTGCAGGGGGACAGCCTGCTCCACCAGGGGCCTCTCCACAGGCCGCAGGGGAACTGCTGCTGCGTGCCTGGAGCACCTCCTGCCCTCCTGCTGCACTGACCTTGGGGGCTTCTGGGCTGGTTCACATTCCTCTCTCCCAGCTGCTGTTGCACAGCAGTTTTTTTCCCCCTTCTTAACTCTGCTCTCCCAGAGGCCCAACAAGGTCACTCACTGGCTCGGCTCTGGTCAGTGGCAAGTCCCTTTGGAGGCAGCTGGAGCTGGCCCTTACCTAACATGGGGCAGCTGCTGGATTCTCCTCAGAGAGGCTACTCCTGCAGCCCCCAGCTACCAAACCTTGCTATGTGAACCCAATACACTAAGGAGTTTAGATACAAAGGCGTTTAGGCTAACTAAGCATTAAATACATTAAGTGTGCTGAACTGACTTTCTGGGCTCCTGCCCTAAATGTTTGCACGTAAGAATCACCGAACTCCCAGGTTAGGGTAACACAGTCATGACTCAAATCTTTCAATGCTTACAAAGAAGATACTTATTTTTTCTATTGAAAATAATTTGTGTTCCTGGCTTCTGCCAACTTTAAGGACTGACATTTGGAATTGGAGAATTTTTTTGCAGGTCAGAAATCTAAGACATAGCTGGTGTCTGGTAAATATTGCACAGTTCTGATATTTCATTTGAGTTAGTAAAGTGGCTGAGAATAGGAAAATTCATATACTTTTATCTGAAGAAATGCTACGATGACCACGTTAACTCTAACTTTACAAAGCTTAAAATACCTGGAAAAAGTGAACTGACATAGAGCTGCTGAGATAGTGACTATAATGCCAGAAACTCCACTGACAGATTATGGCTTTCATGCCTCGCTAATAGATAAAGACTCGAGCTCTGGTTAAACTGATAAGGATTTTCCAATTTAGTGAACTATGCTCGTCTGCTTCGTGGGAGCCCTTCTATATGGATAACAAAAAGAAATTAAAAAAGGAAACTTTGCCTAAATGACATTTGAACATTATTTAGGATCATTAAAAAAAAAGGGGGGGGTGGGGGTGGTGAGGGGAAGACAAGCCATACTGCTGATGTCCTTGTATCTGAAATAAATGTGCAATGTATGAGGCAGTATGTGACAATGAGTTACAGCAGACTACTACTCATTTTAGTGTCAGACATCTTAACAAAGTGCTTGAAAGACTGCACCACCTGAGATTTTTGATCATATAGAAGTACAGTTCTTTAGGACTTGTTTCTGTTTCATCGTGGCTGAAGAGAATGATAATACCTTTACTGATAAATGAACAAAAGTTCTCCCAAACATCCAGCCTGGGAAACTATCAATAAGTCTTCCTCAAGACGTAGGAAATGCTCACCATTTACTGATGTAGCCTTATCACTGTAGTAAAGTTTAGGTATTTAGTATACCCTGAGAAGCTGGCAAAATGAATGGAGTATACGGGCTGGGCAAGACACTGTAATCCCCTGCTGAGTTGTGTGAAGCATCAACAGTCTTTGAAGCTCTGTGCTGTGGTGCATGTGGAGTAATGCACCTTTGTTCTGTAGAAAAACATGCATTTGGTGAATTCTACCATGGCTAATAGAGGAGCATTAGCAGAGTGTTAGCAGAGCACATCTGTTCCAAAATCAATTATTTTCTCGTCAAGGCATAAGGGTCGTAGTCTGACAACGAGCAACATGGATGAAGTAATGCCCTGAGGACAAACTGTCAGAAAACTAGGCACTGTTTCACCATTTTTTAGGGTGCTTGGCAAGTCTCTTGGCTCAGAATGTCAGATTCAAAGCGAACTCAGATATCATGGCAGGGGTTAAGGGCAGGGGCAAGTTAAGTTATGTGTGTTTAAGATATATAATATATAATATATAGATATTAATATATCTAATATATAGATATAAAGATATATAATACCAGACTCTTGTAAATAACAGAAGTCTATATTGCTACAAAGGGAATCTTTACAAGGATGTGGAACAGGTGTATACAGTGGGTTAATAAAAGCCTATCAGACACCCCTGACTGAGGCAGTAAATGTATTGCAAGTGATGGGGATGGAGGAAATAAGCAAGGGGAAATACCATATTCTTAACCAAGTGTTATATCATTACTTGGGCAATCAAGCTTGTTTGCTGTCAAAGACTGACTACTTGGTTAGAGGAACATTTTGCATAACCTGGTGCAATCATTTTATTTTGTCCCCATTCTGCAAGATATATAAATTAAAAGCATATTTTTAAGGCTGGCAGTCTCATCCACCACATTTTTCTGAATTTGTTGTTGGCTGTTCTTTGTAATGTCAAATATTCCCTGTCCCAAGATATGCCTCTGCTTCTCTGTTTTTGGTTTCACAGACTACTTTCAACAGAAATTTAAATGGTTTAAGTGCAACCACTTCTGTTCCTCAGAAAAATGTCACTCACTTGCAAGAGAGAATACTGATCTTCATAATATGATTGGGTTACTGCTTCTTCCTGTGACTTAGAAGAACCTTCTCACGTGTCTTTTAACATGTTCTGACACTCCATAACACTTTTTTTTTCTGCCCAATAGACATTTATAATAAGCATATGCTTCAATCACAATGAGAAGAGATTTTGAGGAATGAAAAAAAATTGATCATCGTAGAAGGCTACAGCCTAGAATTCAAAAAGTAGAGAAACCACATAAACAAAATAAAAAAAAATGTTATGTTTATGGCAAATAAAACAGAGACCAAAAGCTTTTTTCAGTACAAATAAATAGAAAAATAAGAAATATATAAATAGGGATGCAAGAATTACAGGCATTGCACAGATAACAAGAAGTCAAGACTGAAGACGATTTAGATATTGCAATAAAGGAAGAAATGTTTTTCTTTCCTTTCACATAGGACAATGATGTTGAGGAGAGAGGAGGAAGACACTTAGATGGCTAAGACGAAGGAGATTATGGAAATTGTTACATCTAAAAAAGCATATGCCGAGAGGGGATTTAATTTATTTATTTATTTTTCATTAGAAGGCAGAAAATTTGTAGTGTAAAAGGACAGTTTTGACACAAGAATAAATGGGAAAACTATCCATGAAAGTAGTTAAACTGTCAGTTGGGTTTATAAATATTGGTGTGAGGCTCTGTGAAATATTTCTAACAGGAGAGGAAATTAAAGGAACTTTAAAGCCAAGGCTGACATTACTATACCAATTAAGGTAAATTCCTGTAAGCAGGAGTATCTAAGCTACATTTATAAGTGGAGACTTCTCTCCATTTAGGAAAATGGAAATTTGTGTTCTGTGCTGTATTTTCTTATGAAAGAAGCTTGAGAATAAAGTCTCACTTTGGAAAGCCACTTTGAATTAGTTTAATTCAAACTTTAATCAGAAAGGGGAAAGATGTCTATGGCATAGCTACTAGCATATAATATAGCTGCCTCTTTTAGGAAACGTGTTTTATACACAATTGTCTGGGGGATGCTCTAGAGAACAACTTAGCACACCAGATTTAAAACCCTAAGTTAGCCCCTGAAGGAGCCTTTTTTTCTGTGAATGGAGTTGGGCTTCCTACTTCAGGGCCTATATTAGTTCTGTAAAATCTGACATCTGAATTGCCCTGTCAGGCTGTAATTTAAAAATGGCATAGCAATAAGCAAGGGCTAGATCACAAAACCTTTAAATCATATGCATAACGATACATTTCAGTTCTTTATGTTTTATCATACCAAAGCTGATCTGTGCAATTCACTGTAGTCTGATAACACTGAGAATTCAATGAGATGTAATTTATAAGTGAAACTATTAGTCCTGCAAAAATCCTCTAGAAAACATAAGAACTTTTAACTTTACCCTACAAGTTTGCAGTTCTCCCATATAAAAATGTATAGCCAAAGTAGATTAAGGAATTTTTAGCAACACTCCCATTAGCATGGTCAGCTTCTGCACTACTTTTGATTCTTTAACTCTTCTTGTTTTCAGATCTCTGATGGATTGTTTATCCAGTTATTAATGACATACTTTGTGTATGATGACATACTTTTATTCCTTCTGTATTCCTTTCAGTTACACATATGTGTCAAGCATTTCCTTATATTTCTTTGTTGTTGTTGTCCATTATAATTTGCTAGGTAGCCAAATTTTTTTAATAGTGCATTGCTCAGGGTTAATTAGATATTGATCTCTATTGTCATCAGGTGCTTTAAGACATTTTTCATGGTCTGATTTTTTTTCTGAGTCATTCTTTTGTGTGGGTAGGTATTCTAAAGTACTGATGATTGTTTTGATTGGCATGTATTGAAGAATTTCTAATATTTACCTTTTTTTTTGTTCTGAACTAGAGTGTTACTCATCAGAAATTCTGGAATTCAAGACCTCTGTTATTATTTCATTAAACAAATATCAACTATCTTAGAAACAGAGATAAAAAATCTTAAAACTTTAAGTTCCAGTAGTAACCTGTAAAATGATAAATGAAACAAGTTAATATTCTCAAAATATTCACAAAAAAATAGGAGATAAGTACATTTAATCTAATTTTCTATCCACAGCTTCTGGTAAAAAACACTTGGTATGGTTGGCAGTAAATAATTTTGAAACAAGATAATGTCATATTATTTTGAGATGCTCAAGAACATAGTAAGGGACTTATACAACCACACAGGGTTAAATTCTTCTTCTTCAGAGGAAAACAGAACTAAAATATTCCTAAAGGTCACATGCCATCTCTTCAGACCATTTAAGTTTTCTGAAATGCCACTCTGAAGTGAAATAACTACCTCTCCAGAAGAGTCATTCTGCTAGAGAGCCAGCTAACATCAGTACCAAGATAAATGGGAGTGCAGAGAATTGATTTTACACTTGTACTTGTAAGTGTGGTCAAATGTTGTAGGCCAGTACCTCAAATAGGATTCTATAATATTTCTGTGCCTTAAAATAATAACAAGGAGAATATAGTTAAATACAACTTAATATATCTTGCTTAAAAAACAGCTTTATATTAAAATGTTCACTTACTAGTTTTATTTGTAATGTGGTACAAGTTCATTTTCTTCATAGTTTTATTTTCTCTGTTAGTAATACTTATAAAGAAACTGACCTTTTTCCTTTATCAATCATGTCTTCTCGTTCAGCAGTTTCTCTTACTGCAAATTATCTCCTGCAGTATCAAAGGTAAATAAATGCATATTTTTTTCAAGCAAGATTGACAAAACCTTAATAGAGTAGGAAGGCTGACTTTGTTATATTCCAGCTTAATTATTTTTCAGCAAGGCTGTTTTAGCATAGAGGGACTGTTGAGATTAAATAAAAGAAGTATTTACACAAATCAGATTTGATTGCACCAGATCTGTTAGTAGTTCTGAGTAAGTTTCTGGCTGCAAGCCTGTTTTTTCTCCTCTTTTATTTCTATTTCAGATGTTTCTGATTTGAGTAAGCTCATGTCTGTTTTGGCTCCTTGCCTTAGCTGTTACTGGTTAAACTACAGTACTATCCAACTGGGACCTGCCATCTCTTCAGGTGTTTCAGACCTCATCATGGTTGAGTAACAGCAAGAACAATTAATCCAATATTCTATTACTTTCTCCTCCATGCACTGTTAAATAGTTTCCAGGGTATGTAGGCAGCAGGACAATGACATTTTGAAAAACCTCAGCGCATTCCCAGCAGTTTAAAAAAAAAAAAAAAAAAGTATTATTTGGCCTTACTTTCTTTCCCACCAAGAAATTACGAGTATTCACAACAACCCTAGTGTAGTTCAACAAACACCTTAGTGTATGTATAGTGTTACCGAGAGAAAAGAATTCCTTTAATAAATTTAACACTAATAAGTTAAAGTAAACAAGCTAAACTAAGCATGTAGTCAGGTAGTCAGGTGTATATTTCAGGTGTTTTATTGGATTTGATACTTGGTGAATGTTTTCTTCCAAAAATGAGCAGGGGGGTGGAAAAGAAATGTGATATTTTTTATGTTCCATTCTTTGGCACTGTTGGATGTCTTGGTTTTGTCTTTCACCATTCAGTTAAAAAAATAATAAAATCTACTAGAGCAGAAACTCTAGAAAAAGTAGGAAATTAAAATGGAGTATGCCATTTAAGCCAAAAGAAGATGTTGCTCAACAGATGAAAGTCATTTTCAGTATATCTAAGCATAGACTTAGTCTCACCTTTAGACATATGATTCTTCATACTAACAGGGATCCAAATGACTCCTTTCAATTGTGCTTTTGGGATATGAATAAAAATGGAGGAAATGATTATGTTAATTCTAGTCGGGCAATTCTTCAGACAATTTGTACTCTTCCAGAACAGAGCTATCATTACTATAATATTGTTGGTAAAATGAAGCTAACAGATGATCAGCAATTTAAAAAGACAGTGTGGTTGATGAAAGTTCCTACTACCGTTGATATAGGATATGGAAGATATGTCTAAGCAAACATCCTAGTAGTGTCCAAAGCCTTCAGGTGTAATATAACACTCTAATTTGGTAAAAGGCATCCCAATAATAACAGTACACTTACAATGCATCATTCATTTAAAAAGGGGAAAAGAAAATCATGGAATATTCAGCGTTAATATAAAGAGTGAAATATAGTTTCTCTTTCAGAAGTCTACTGCTAATAAGTTACTTTTGCTTTACATTATAGGTCCCTAGTACTTGTCAAAATTAATAGATTAATATTTTAAAACGAAAAATGATTTTGCATATAGATTCTTTATTTCACATAAAAGTACATCTGGGTACAGTTTCAAATGCATAAAAGCAATCAGAATTTCAAAGGAAGATACTTGCTACCCAAAGAGAATTAATGAGAGTCAGGATTCCTTTTCAAACATGTCTCGGCAAGTATCCTATATTGTTCATCTTCAGTGAAGAATGATTTCATGCACTGTTATGAACACATTTACTGAGTGGTTCACATCTACAAAACCCGAACTGTTACTAAGAAATGAGGCTATTTGCTTCCTTCTCTTCTTCTTGCCTTTTATCACTTTAACAGAACTGGACTTTGCAATGCAAACTTCAAAATAGATGAGGCTCAGAGATTTACATTCTCTCTTCATTGCAGGATGATGGTATGATAGGATGATTTCTTTACAGGTTCAAATAGACTGTAAAACATTTTCCCATGATTTTATTTTAGAAAGGAAGTTTATAAACAACAAAATTCCAAGGAAGAAAAAAACATAACCTAATCTTTGAAAAATAAAATAAATTAGCATAAAACAAAACCTGAAGTAAATTATTGCTTTGGAGACAGACAAAGAACTCTTTTTCCTGCTAATTCTTCACTTGCACTAAGCTAACATGCAAGGTGATGGTGAGTGGGTGGGTTAATGCACAGCACTGTTTTTTGATGAAGTGTGCCACACGCAGAGTCACAAACAACTCTCCAGTACTTGAAATTCACATTTATAAAGGGCACAGAACAAGTAATGCAGCCCTGAGATTAATTAAAACCTAACCCACTGCATATACAGTGGAAGGATTCACCCTTACACTCAGCTAGCTGTGAGTCCAAAAAATCCAAGAGTATACATGCTCTTTCGGTTTGTTTGTAATAGGACTGTTTTAATCAACACTGGATAGCAGCCATGCTTAAAGACCAAAATGAAACAAAACAAAACAAATACATGAAAAAAAAAAAAAACCTCTCCCCCTTAAAAAAAAAAAAAGGTGCAAAAGGTAGACCTATTAGTTATTGATTGTAGGAGGTATTAGATCAATATAAATATCAACATTTAACACTTACTGCAGTGAATGTAGTTTTTTCATTGTGAAACTTGTACATGTGAAAACTGGGAGGAAGGGAGTAACGGGGAAACTTATGGATACTGAATAAAATATTCTCATTTTAGCTAACTGGCCTACTGCCATCTCGCCATCTTCTCAATTTTAATCTTTCCTGAACTTTTTATCATTCCTAAAGGTTTATCCCTTCTTCCTCCTATTACCACAAAAACACATAGTCCTTTCAGTTCTTTGGTAGAAATAGCAACAGTGTTTGAAATTTTATCACCCTAAATCTGCTCTTTATCTTGCTCTCTCATTCAATATTACCCCTGTCCCTGCAAAAAGAAAATTAAAAATAAAAGGCTGCCACAATTCTAGCTTCTCCATAAACAGTCTACTGGTTCAATGAGCAGAAATTGTCCTGGGACAAAATCCTGCTGAAGCTGGTGCCCTGCTGAAGCTTGCAGAGGGAAACCTGATATGGTTTCTTTTACTTAGCCCTACTTGCACTTCTGAGGTCTAAGATTATATTGATTCTGGTTTCATCCTGCACAATTTCTTTGCTCTTAATTTTAAAGGAGGTGCCCTGATTCAACATTTATAACCATAGAATAATTGTCTCTAGTGATAATTACTAATTTTGGTTTACTGGTGAACAGGACACCTTAAAACAAGTAATTAGATTTAGAAACATAATTAAAATTAATTGACATACATATTGCCCTTAAGGCTCAATGTTGTCATGCTCTCTCAGTCTTGCTTATTTTGTTCCGATTTATATTTTGTACAAAATTCCTGACAAATTACAACTGTTTAGATCAAACTGATCAAATTTTTAAATGTGAAAGGTAACTAGAAGGTAACTGATTGGTGTCTGCTGAAGCCTCGGTTATTAAACTCAGATTAGAGTGCATTCTGATGGAACAATGAACAATGGTTACTTTTCAATAAAGGAATCTTCAATGTCTTTTTAAAGTCTGCATCACCCATATAGGTTCATTTTTTAGTAATATTTTTGCACTGTTATTTATAGTAACACTACAGTAATGACACATCACAGTCCAGTCTGTTTCTCTCTGAAAACACCCAAAATAAAAGCCTTAAAATGTGTATGCTGGCCTGTGCAATTACTGTACTGTACATCAGCCTGGAAAAAAATCACGAAATAATGACCTGTTAATTCAGGTCTAGAGCACATAAAAAGGAAAAGCTCAGGGAAAAGAGATAATCTATTAACATCCAGCTGAGAAAAAGAATAGCTATAAAAGGTGGCACCAGCTCAGCTGTTTATTTATTCATAGATGCTAACCAAATAAGCTAGAACTGTCACAGCAGGTTTTCCTTACACACTTATCATATACTTTTTAGTAAGTTTCCTATAGGATAAAAATAAATCAGAATCATATTAGCTTGCTTGTAGAGTAAGAAAGTTAACAGCAAAGAGACTACATCTAGATCCTTGAGTTGACTCTAAGAGATCTTATTTTAGGATTGTGGCCAAATGTCCAATATAACTATTTTAGAAACAGGTCCACAATAAAACTCTGAGCCCAAAGAGCTGCAGCCTTTGAGAAAGTTAAAATGAAGTTATTGATCTAAAGTAAATTAAATTCTATAGCAAAGAGTTCAGTACAAGACTGACCCAGTAGAGACAGTATTCTTTATATTTTCAAAAAGTAGTCTGTAGTGAATAATAAGCTAACACTTTCTGTTTCAAAGTTATGTGAACATAAAGATACAGCTCTTAATCATTTGGAAGCCGATATTGGGATATAAATTAGTTTGTTCTTTTTTTTTTTTTTTTTTCTTTTTTTGGTGAAAACTAGACAGGAGCAGCCTTTAAATGCTCTTTTTTTTTGGGGGGGGGGGGGAGGTGGGAGGGTGGAAATCTTTGAAAATTTGCAGCTTGCTAATTATTTATACATTCTGCACTCTCTGGAAGAGATTCCCTGGTTATTTTGATATATGCTGAACCATGATATGGATTTTTGAAAGGGATAAATGGAAAGTAATCTCTGTTTCTGGGAAAGCCCATTATTTCAACTGAATGTTTACACAGTATGCATCTAATGATAACTTTTATCGCTAGCACATGGAGATACTTTGTAAGAGCTTTTTTTTTTTTTCTTTTTTTTTTTTTCCCTGAGGTATATTAGATTGCACAAAGTGGCATTTAATTCATACTTAATTCATATTCAAAGCAAAATAAATGCCCATAGCTTCCTTGTAAGATGGCATTCTGTCATCTTCTATGCATTTATATGATTGCTAAGACACGGTATCTCCAAGGTTTGTGAATTTGAGATATTGCAACATTCCTTTTTTTTTTTTTTTTCCCCACCTCATTTTTTCATAATGAATCAGACATCATCAGCAACTGGCATAATGTATTTGGTTTATGTGGCAAAGTTTTGCTGGCTGAGGGGCTGCAGGGATGGCCTCTGTGACCAGAGCCTAGCAGCTGCCCCATGTCAGATCAGAGCCAGCTCCAGCTGGCTCAAAAAGGGACCCACTGCTGGCCAGAGCCAAGCCAGGGAGTGACACTGGGCGGGCCTCTGGGAGAGCAGTTAAGAAGTGGAAAAAAAGTCTGTGCAACAGCAGCTAGGAGAGAAGAGTGAGAAAATGTAATTAGAAACAAGCCTAAAGGCTACACCAAGGTTGTAGAAGAAGGTACGTCACTAGGTACTCCAGGCACTGGAGCAGCAGTTCCCCTGCAGCTTGTGGAAAGGCCCCTGGTGGAGCAGGCTGTCCCCCTGCAGCCCATGGGTCCCACACGGAGCAGATCTCCACGCTGCAGCCCGTGGAGGAGCCCCCGGTGGAGCAGGTGGATGTGGCCTGGAGGAGGCTACGGCCCATGGAGAGCCCCCGCAGGAGCAGGCCCCGGGCCGGAGCTGCAGCCCGTGGAGAGGAGCCCACGCAGGAGCAGGGGGTCTGGGGGGAGCCCATTGGGGACCCGTGCTGGAGCATTTTGCTCCTGGGGGATGGACCCCGTGGTACGGAGCCATGTGGGAGCAGTTCTTGAGGAGCTGCTGCCTGTGGGCAGCCCCCACATGATCAGTTTGGGAAGGACAGCATCCCGTGGGAGGGACCCCACGTGGAGCCGGGGCAGAAAGTGACTGTGAAGGAGAGGCGGAGACAAAGCGTTAGGGACTGACCGCAGCTCCCATTCCCCGTTCCCCTGCGCTGCTTGGGGGGAGCAGAACTGGCTAGAATGGAGGGGAAGGTGTTTTTAGTTTGGTTTTTAGTTTTTCACTGTTTTAGTCTGTTAGCAAAAAAATCTCCCTATGCCGAGTTTGTTTTGCCCATGATGGTAATTGGTGAGTGTCTCCCTGTCCTTATCGCAACCCTGGAGCCCTTTTTCATCATATTTTCTCCCTCTTTTCCTTTTAGCAGTGGGAGTGAGAGAGCGACTGTGGTGGTGTTTAACTGCCCATTGGTGTGAAACCACAACACACAGGGAAAGACTATTTTAAATGCCATGGTCAGCCTGCCCTGAACTTTGCTGTTGTGACATAAAGTATAGATAGGTATGTACTTGGGAGTTTGACATAACAAACATTTACACTGTTACCTGCAAATGCAGACCCCACCATATAGTTTAAATATTCTGCTTGCAAATAAGCAGAGAGCAAACTAGCCTTGAATCTCAAATTCATGTGAGAATTCACTGTGGAATGTAGCACACAAAGTCACATCAAAAGTGCAAAATGCTGTTTTCAATTGTATTTCCCATGACACCTTTAAAATTCCCAGACAAATTAAAATATTATGATTTTGTATGTCTTTGACTTTTTGTTCATGTAGCAGCCTTAGAACTGTAGGACTAGTTTTCTGAAAAACTGAAAAATGTGACTGTTCGTTATAAAAGAAAGAAGCTGCAAGAAACAAAGAATGGTTTCCAGAACTCAAGGCAGCTACAGGGAAAAAAAATAAAACATAACTACTTCCCATTATCTCCTGTCTATACAGGCTGCATATTGGATCAGTTTTATCTCCATATGTTCACAGAATATTTTTCTCGTTTACACATAGATTACTTTAATTTTCTTTATCTACTGCTTAAAGACAGTTCACCTACAAATCCTTTAGAATTCAGCAGCTTAACCTCATATATAAAGAGAGGTGCTTATGTCATTCAAAACTGATAAGAGACACATTCTACTCAGCTCTTCTGTTTTAATAGTCAAAGATAAATTAGTAAGTAGCAGATTCAAGGAGTCACTGTCCAGAAGCTCTTGTAATCCAATGGTAAACTGGGATTGCTGCAAAGAATTCTAGATTCACTTAACTGGATATCTGAGAGTGTATTATGTCAGAGCCTATTACTAATATATTTGCAAACATTAGTTTGAATACTTCATGAATTATTTAGCATTTTTATTCAGAAATTGCTGAACACTGAAAAGCTTTCTCTCTATAAGGAGAAAAGAATATGTTAACATTTGTCTTATTTAATCAGATCAACATTATTAACCAACTATTTAACAAGTATTTCATGAAGTTAAATAGAAGAGAATACCAAACAAAACATATACATAAAAAGAAAGATAGTCATTTAGAGGAACTGATGAATAGTCTGTTAAGTAACCAGTCTTCTATAAACACTTATTATCATTTTAGTATCTTTTTGTCACAGCTTTTTCTTGCAAATATGATCTCTGAAAGCTTTATCCAAAACCTGCATACTTTTTACTTGAAACATATGATTTTGGCATACATTCAGAATCAGATTGCATATTTTTCCTGCATTCTATCCCATGCAGTCCAGATGGTTAAAAGAGGATTAGAATATAGTTAGAAACAGAATTTAATGAGAACATAGGACAGGCTGCAGTGACGAAATGCAGGGCTTAGACAGACAAGTATACTGATCAATAGTTTGTTTGTATTTGACTGGTCCTTTCATCCCCTCTTCCCTCACTTGTTCCTCCCCAATCCACTAGATTCCTTCCTTTCCCCAGCTTTGGGAAACTTCACATAATGATTCCCAGAAACACTGCATGAAGAGACTTGCACATCCCCACAGTCTCCTTAAAACATTACATAAGAAGTTTTATGCAATCTCAAATACTCTTCTCCCTGCATGAGATAAAAAGTCCTATGCCCCTTCAGGCAATAACCCCTTTAACAAAGGCATCTAAAATACTGCCTAGATTTTAGTAAACTCAGTAAACTGTGATGAAAGGTTCAAAGTCGGACTGACTGACAGCTAGCTGGTTACTAGTAGTGTTCCTTGGGGGATGGTAACAGGCCAGTAATTCTTAACACATTCAGTAATGATCTAGAACATGAGAAGGGATTCAGCAACTTTTCATATACATAACACCAGGGAGAGCTGTTGATTTTCCAGAGGGAAGGACTGCTATCCAGATGGCCCTTGACAAGATTAAGGAATGAGTAAGGAATGAATCTTACAGGGTTCAACAAGGGCACTGAAGAGGACTTGTGTATCTCCAACCTTGGAGACTTGTAAAACTTGACTGGACAAAGCTTTGACAAAGCCTAATATAATATTGAAGCTGGCCTTGTTTCAAAATGTATGTTGGACTAGATGATCTCCAGAGATTCATTCTTAAAAAAAAAAAAAAACACAAAATGTTTCTGCTGTACCTTACACCTCAAGGCTACATAAATATGCCTTATGGTGATGGTGGAAGAAACATGCTTGTACATCTGAAAAGAGATGCTCACTTTATATCTGCAGGGAAATACACATTGCAGGACTTTGTAGGCCCAAAGCAGGCATCAGTCATGCTCTGCAGCTCAAATACACAGGAAAGAAATCAAAGGAGATATATAATTTACAGTCTTTATTTCTATGAGAACATAAGAATACTCTAGAATTCAAGAGCCATTCATGACCAAGAGGTCATCAAGTAGCAGAAGGTTTACTCTCAGGAGTATGTTTTTCATTTGATGCTACACAGTCAGCTTGGTCTGAAATGAGGAAAAGGAATTAACATAAACAAGATAAGAGCAAGAAAGACAGATAATAAAATCAAAAATAAAACAAGATGATAAAAAAGACTATCTTGTGATAAATGAATAATTTTAGCAATTTGCTAGAAACATTGACAACTGAACATATCATGACCTTATCTGTTGCCAGTTATACTTATTAATGTTTTGTATCATGTTTTGTTTTTCAACAAAGCCACAGTTACATCACTCTCATAACAGTAATATATAATAATGAATTACTTTTTTTTTTTTCATTAATTCTTTTTGCACTGATTATGCATGTGCCCTTTTTCTCTAGACACACTTATTCCTAAAAGGTGTCAGTAAACACTTTATGGAAAAGAACCATGGCAATAAATACTAAACCAAAAAAAGTTCATAGAAAAGAAAATAACCTCAAAATAGAATTAGAATTATGGGGGGTTATTTTACTTTTAAAGATTCATCTATCTGGCAGTGATTTTGTTATACATGAATTTACTTGGATTTATGATCTTTCCAAACTGACTTTGGAAAGCTCCTTTAATATAACTAACCTTTATTAGCCCTGCAAAATCTCTTGGTTTATCTGTGCAGCAAAACATGGTTGTCATGAGAAGTACAGAACATGTTTATTACATGTACTTTTTTCCTTCTTTCTGGTACTCTAAGATACATCCTGTTGACTTTGGAAGACCATGCCATGCTCTCTTTTGGCATCAGCTACAGACACTCACAACAGCTGGGAATTCATCAAAGGTTGCAAAAACTGATGGAAGGACAGAAGGAAGGACAAAGTCTGTCAACAAACCTGTCCCTTCTTCCCTTCTGAAGGACTAAATATTTTTTCACTACAGAAATATGGATCAGTTTTCAAAGATGACACTACTTATCTCCATAGTAGGAATGGTATTCTCAAGGAGAGATGTATCAGAGTTCTTATGTCCTTGTTTATTCTGTGAAGGGAAATGTTTCTCATACTATAAAATATCATTCTTGAAGGATATACAGAGCTGTGGCACAGTGTGAATGACTTGCGTGAGTTGTGATCCTCCTGTGCTTTAAAGATGCTCACAAAAGAACATCTGGTTTAGAAACGTTTGATGACTTTTTTCTTTTATTATTATTATTACTATGACATTCAATTTATTGATATTAAAGCTTTACTTGAGTATTTGATTTGATAAATCAGTTTTAAAAATATTAATTGCAAAAATGTGTCTTATACTCAAGATGGAATTTCTGATCAAAATCAAAACACATGTAGATCTTAGTGAAGACAGCCAGTAAGATAATGGATGTGTAAGATATAGATCTGGACTTCTGCTGATGTTGGTATAAGACACTGCAGCAAGTAGCCGAAAGGTTTCTAAGCTAAATCCTTGCTCTGTCTGCTTTAGTTTGGGAACTTCAACCTTGCTTCATGACATCTTTCATAAGTATAATACTGATGTTTAGAATAGGCCTCCTTTAGTCTTGTTTGATGTTAAATTTCTTTCTTTTTTCATTTTTTCTTTTGAGTAAAAAGAAAAACAATAAATAAATAAACAAACAAACCCCCAACAAAACAAAACAAACCACCCATCACTAACGGATTGAAGCAGAAATTTAAACTGCTGCATCTCCAAGACATATCCTGTCTAGCTTTTCTGGCTACCCCAAATGGAATTTTATCACTCTTGCTTTGTGCAGTTCCTGTAATTTGTGTAAATAATCACAGAATCACAGAATCATCTAGGTTGGAAGAGACCTCCAAGATCACCAAGTCCAACCTCTGACCTAACACTAACAAGTCCTGCACTAGACCATACCACTAAGCTCTAAATCTAAACATCTTTTAAAGACCTCCAGGGATGGTGACTGAACTACTTCCCTGGGCAGCCTATTCCAATGCCTAACAACCCTTTCAGTAAAGAAGTTCTTCCTAATATCCAACCCAAACCTCCCCTGGTGCAACTTTAGCCCATTTCCCCTCGTCCTGTTACCAGGCACGTGGGAGAATAGACCAACCCCCACCTCGCTACAGCCTCCTTTAAGGTACCTGTAGAGTGCTATAAGGTCACCCCTGAGCCTCCTCTTCTCCAGGCTGAACAATCCCAGCTCCCTCAGCCGCTCCTCGTAAGACTTGTTCTCCAGACCCTTCACAAGCTTCGTTGCCCTTCTCTGGACACACTCCAGCACCTCCATGTCCTTCTTGTAGCGAGGGGCCCAAAACTGAACACAGTACTCGAGGTGCGGCCTCACCAGAGCCGAGTACAGGGGGATAATCACTTCCCTAGACCTGCTGGCCACACTGCTTCTTATACAGGCCAGGATGCTGTTGGCCTTCTTGGCCACCTAAGCACACTGCTGGCTCATATTCAGCCAACTATCAACCAGTATTCCAAGGTCCTTCTCTGGCAGGCAGCTTTCCAACCACTCATCTCCCAGCCTGTAGCTCTGCTTGGGGTTGTTGCGCCCCAGATGCAGGACCCGGCACTTGGCCTTGTTGAACTTCATACAGTTGGCCTCAGCCCATTGGTCCAGCCTATCCAGATCTTCCTGCAGAGCCTTCCTGCCCTCGAGCAGATCGACACACGCACCTAACTTGGTGTCGTCTACAAACTTACTGAGGGTGCACTCGATCCCCTCATCCAGATCATCGATAAAGATATTAAAGAGAACTGGCCCCAGTACTGAGCCCTGGGGGACTCCACTAGTGACCGGCCTCCAACTGGATTTAACTCCATTCACCACAAATCTTTGGGCCTGGCTACACAGCCAGTTTCTAACCCAATGAAGCGTACACCAGTCCAAGCCAAGAGCAGCCAGTTTCTCTAGGAGAATGTTGTGGGAAACAGTGTCAAAAGCCTTACTGAAGTCAAAGTAGACCACATCCACAGCCTTTCCCTCATCCACCAAGCGCGTCACTTTGTCATAGAAGGAGATCAGGTTCGTCAAGCAGGACCTGCCTTTCATAAACCCATGCTGACTGGGCCTGATCGCCTGGTTGCCCTGCAAGTGCCGCATGATGACACTCAAGATAATCTTCTCCATGAGCTTCCCTGGCACTGAGGTCAAACTAACAGGCCTATAGTTTCCCGGGTCAACCTTCTGGCCCTTCTTGTAGACGGGCATCACATTTGCTAGCTGCCAGTCGACTGGGACCTCCCCTGATAGCCAGGACTGCTGATAAATGATGGAAAGTGGCTTGGCCAGCTCTTCTGCCAGTTCTCTCAGCACCCTCGGAGGGATCCCATCTGGCCCCATCGACTTGCGTACATCCAAGTGCTGTAGCAGGTCGCCAACCATTTCCTCGTGGATAGTGAGGGCCACATCCTGCTCCCCATCCCCTTCCACCACCTCAGGGTACTGGGTATCTAGAGAACAACTGGTCTTGCCGCTAAAGACTGAGGCAAAGAAGGCATTGAGCACCTCAGCCTTTTCCTCATCTTTTGTAACTAAGTTTCCCCCCGCATCCAGTAAAGGATGGAGATTCTCCTTAGTCCTCCTTTTTGTGTTGATGTATTTGTAAAAAACATTTTCTGTTATCTTTAACAGCAGTAGCCAGATTGAGCTCCAGATGAGCTTTGGCCTTCCTAATTTTGTCCCTACACTTCCTTACAACATCCTTATAATCCTTCTGAGTGGCCTGCCCTCTTTTCCAAAGATCATAAACCCTCTTTTTTTTCCTAAGCGCTAGCCACAACTCTCTGTTCAGCCAGGCTGGTCTTCTTCTGCGCCAGCTCATCTTTGGGCACGTGGGGACAGACCGCTCCTGAGCCTTTAAGATTTCCTTCTTGAAGCTCATATACAGCACAAACCCCAGATTTTAATTTTTGTTCTTATAAATTTTATTTTAACTATATGATAACACAGTTCTGATAAGGATTTAGAGAAGCTTAGTTTCAAATTCCTGATTCATTGACTGATGTTTCCAGTTGGGTTGCTTGGTGACTGGGCAACTAGATCTTTGCAGAAAAACACAAACAAAAACAAACAAAGAAACAAAAAAGCACAAAGATTTATTTTTGCCTTGCAGTGAAGAGAATAAACTTCAGAACCTTTGAAAGCTTTAGTGGGAAATAAAATCAATTCTGATCAGGAAGTTGTAAAAAACAAAACAAAACAAAACAAAAAACCAGAAAATTTAGACATGTTGAGTTAAGTGAGGGAGACAAGAGAAACAGCTAAGACTAACATATGATTATAAAATGAAATAAAATAAAACCCAGTGTAAGTTGCAGTGTACTGGGACAAATCCTTACAAAAAGATAGTGTTCCAATAATTGCACTAAACAAACAAACAAACAAACAAAAGACTCCAACTACAACTATGCTTTAAGTATTAAGTATGATTCACCAACATTTATTCTAGTTGTACAGCAGTACAACTACAAGTAATTCTCATTGTACATGTACATGTACATCTATTCTAGTTGTACATGAGTACATATTTATCACCACTTTTGTAAGATCAATTCAGCAAAAAAGTACTGATGCAACCTCGGTTAATTTGGAGTGATTTTGGGGTATTATATCAACTTTTGGTGAGTGATAGAGTGTTATGTTGTATTGCAGAGAGAGAATGTTTAAGATTGACAAGATTGTCAGCATTTTCTATGAGAAATGACATGTTGATATTGTGCAGGGAAGAGTGCATATTAGCAAAGCATTTGCAATTTCAAGTCCTGTAAAAAAGGAACAACTTGGTATGTGAAGTCCAGTAAGACAGAGGAGTGAAAAAATGTGATGAGTATTATGTTAAAAATAAGAAAAAAATACAAGATTTTCAGTTCAAAAATATGGTAATGCATTGAGACCCTTTATCAGAGAGTGTAGTAATGAGACAAGGGGTAAATTAAGAAAGGGTAGATTTAGACTAGATAAAAGGAAGAAATTCTTCATCAAGAGGGTTGTGAGGCACTGGAACAGGTTTCCTGGAGAAGCTGTGGATGATTCATCCCTGGAAGTGTTCAAGGCCAGGCTGGATGGGGCTTTGAAAAGCTTGGTCTAGTGGTAGGTATACCTGCCCATGGTGGGGAGGTTGGATGGTATTTAAGGTCCCTTCCAACTGAAACCATTCTATGATTCTATAATGTTTTGTGAAACATTGTAGGGCACTCAAAAGTAATCTTGCCTTTACTGTATATGACCATGGATGGATGCACAGGAAAGTTGGAGAAGAAAGAGAATACAAAGTATCTTGGGTCATGAGGATTTGGAGTACTTCCTGGTAGCATCAGTACAGCATTACTCTATTGTATGAGCATGATTAAAGAAAGAACTGGAAAACAGTCTCCTTAGTCCTGCTCACCTAGTTCAGCAGATCTGAGTCAGCAGAAAAGTTGAACGTAGTGTATCTTATTAAAGAGAGTAGAGCAGACACTTCCAAAATCATCCTGTAGAATTGAGGAATGTTCTTGGCATGTCCCTCTCTAGCATGCAAATCTTTATATAGCCTAATAGCAATGACAAAAATATTTAGTTTAAGTCTTTAAGGCTATTTATAATTCAGGAAATCACACAGGCAAACATGTCCTAAGTAACAACCCAAGGGATGAGGAAAAATTGGTAATTTAGTAGACCTGGTCTTTAACTAAATGTCAAATAAAATTATATGACCACCCTGGGGAATATTTTAAAGTGGCTGCTTAAGACAAAAAACTGCTTGTCTGAAGTATACCTTTTAGTAGTTCAGTGTGTATTTTAGTCTTATTATTTGTGTTTCGACAGAGCTGAGAAGCTACACTGAATTTGTGCTAGATGCTGTTTTACCACAGAGTGATAATAATGGTTGCAATAAAGAAACCTTTGAGGAAGGGAGTTCTGAGTGACAGATATCCTGCAAAGCTAACTACCGTGGAGTTTTGACTAACATATTCTGTTCATACTCTATCATTTTATTTTATGTATTTCTAAGATGGAAATTTCCTATAGAGTTTCTTTGAGAAGAAATTTTTCATTTGAAGTCTGTCCATGCTTGGGAGTTATGGGCAGATTTTCAGCTACTACAGATAGGCATAGCTCCACTGAAATCAGTTTATTTTAGCCTATAAATCTATAGTGGTTCTGTAGCAGTTCTGTAGTGGTAGAAAAGTGATAAGAAGATCACATTAATTCATTTTAGTTGGCACACTTCATGCATTCAAACAATGCATGATTTTAATGGATAAGAACTGCATACACAAAAGGACTCACATGTCACACTGCTAAGTATTATAGCACTTTTTAAGCATCACTACAAAGTGTGTAGAGTAACTATCCAATATATATAAAACACATACAAAAAATAGCATGCTGAATAGGGAGCTGCCTATCCTTTCCAACAGGAAATTCTGAAAACATGCGTGGCTCAAACAGAGCTTCTTAACAAATCCAGGAAATGAATCTGAAGTGAAGGACTTTTCTACACTGGCAATTCACAGTAGTTTATTGTCTTCTGGATTTAAGCACCAGTTTTAGGCTTTAAAACAACCTTGCACAAATAGTACTAATGATGGTACCTGCTTATATCCCACAGCTCAGTTGTTTTTATCAGGAATATTTTACTTCATTTTTTTTTCCTCTGCTTGACATGAAATACCAGAGGTGTATCAGCTGATCTTTGTTATATCTTTTTGATATATCAAAGAAACGGGTCTTTGTGTTCTAGGCCAATGCTCTGGTCAAGCAAGGAACTTATAACTCATTTCAATTAAAAACCAACCAAACCAAACCAAACCAAACCAAACCAAACCAAACCAAACCAAACCAAACCAAACCAAACCAAACCAAACCAAACCAAAAATTAAATCTCTGTTATTGAATATCAGAGAATGTTTTGAAGACCAGACAGCCTGGATCTATTTCTCACAGGGACAGTACACACCATAGGAAGTTATATAAAGGCAAAGAACATGAAAATATTTATATAATTCTGACACATGTAATTATTAAACTCTTTTTGATAATATTTCTATTTTATTAGTAAAGCTGAATTGTCAGGTCTTGTCTTAACATAACAAATAGTGTATTCCACAGTAACCCAAGGATGGAAATATATCTGTTTCCCCTCCTTGTTCCTATGAGGAATACTTCTGTGGAATACCAGTTATGCTTTTAGTACATTGTCCAGTACTGCTTGGTGTGTAGCAAATCCAATGATACACAAACTCCCAACGTGGAAGGAGGCAATGATCATTTAGGATCTTTAATAGGATAATGCCTTCATAGGGGGTGCCCTCAGTCAGCATTTTGTAGTCATTGCACAACTGGCTTGGATGTCCATTCCATAAAAAATTATGTAGCAAAAATACAATATCAAGGCTTATGACACAACAAAAATGGAAAAGTAGAGACCATACAGAACTTTACCATGTGGTAAGCTGTCCTCTCTATCATTGAAACTGGGAAATAATTGAGGAAGATAAGTAAATTCATAATTATTTAAATAGGCATTAGAACATGGGGATGCTAGAGAGACCCTTCCTTTACACATGGTAATAGGACAAAGAAGACACAAATTTGCCGCTGCATTATTGATCCTTTTCTGTTTGGTTGCAGAGAGTATGTTACTGTCCAGGTGGTACTGGACACTAATTTCTTAATTTAGGATAACATTTGTTTATGGGACAGACAGCCTATGAACAATATCATTTAGAAACTGCCCAGAGCCATCACCTCTTTTTTTCTTATTGTGTCTTAGATTTGATTAATGTCTCCAATCTCTTCTGTTTTTACTCATGAAAGTGTATTAAAATCAGAATGGGAAGCCCTATCTAATGTTAGAGCTGCATGATTTTCTCATAAAAAGATATTTTCAGCAGTAATTTTTCATCCAACTTTAATAATTTAAATGAATTTTTGCCTGTTGATTGATCCCAATTTGCATGAAATTTGATATGGCCATTAAGTTTTATAAGCAAGGACTCAGGTTTACAAACTGGTAAACAACCTGTAAATAAATATGAAAATTTAAGCTTTTCAGTCTAAGAAAATTCTGTTCTTACTGAGTTTGGTCATGCCTTTCAGAACATCTTATAATTACACAAAAAGCAATCATCTTGCAGTCCTAGGCTAAAGGGATGAAGTAGTCTTTGTGGCAACGGCTGACATCTCTGAGCAAGTCTGAGCTAGGGCTGGCCACAGAGGACTCTCCTGTTAGGCTCAACACAAAAAAAGTCATTGTTTCAGTGCAAAGACAATAAAGTTTTGAGGGTATGTGGTCAATTCATTGTTACTTGGCTGGCTAAGGCTAAGACTGGGGCAAACATTAGGCATGGAACAAGCCTGGTAATCTGAATTATTCCTCTGTTTCTGTCTTCAGTATCCCATAACTGCTAGCATATATGCCATGAGTAGATGTAGCCAAAGACCATGCAAATCTCCAAGTTCTGCCAAAGGACAAAGTGATAATGTCATATAACACAAGTTCTGTTTCTTTCCTTTTTAATTTTAAAATTGCAGGAAATAACATAGAAACAGCCACATGCTCTGCTTTAAAAATCATTGCTGTAGCTGCAAGGCAAGCATTTTACATCACAGAATTACAGATTACCTTGTAACTTTAGTTCCAAATTATATTGCATATGCATATGAACTTTGATTTAATGACCACTTTGTGCATCTTGCTTGGGAGCTCACGCTTTACTCAGAGACGTTAGTGGACCTGCTGGGGATGTGAATCTAGGGTGCTTTTCATATGACCAACCTTTTTACTGCTGAGGTTGGGAGCTGAATGTAACAAGAAAAAAAAAAGAATAAAGCTTACATATTTGGACTCTGCCCTGTACAACTGAATTTCATCTCTTCTGCAAAGTTCCACTTTGGTGCCATAGTAGAAGTAGTTACACACTGCTCTGCCTTTTCTGACTTCTGTTCGTCTGAGTAGTTCTGGCCATTCTCAGCTACAACTGAAGTCAATGAGAATATTTTCATGAATGTGCTAAGTGCTACTTTATGTAATTTGAGAAATCAGTTCCTAGGTCTTAAAGTGTGGACTGTAAATAAGCAGGTACTTTTACTCACACAGTCTTGCTGGTTTGGCTTGATATCTGTAACGTGGGGATAACACTAACCCCTCACATCACAACACACTTTGTGAAGATAAATTAATGCTTGTGAAGCATCACAGTGCTGAGTGCCAGAGAAAAGCCCATGAGGAAATTAATAATTCTGTCTTCATTGCAGCCTTTGAATAGTGTGAAGTAGATAAGGCTTAAGTCCACAAAATGAACAATGAGTGTAAAACAAAATGTTGAATAGCTGTTCTTTTTTAATTGATCACCATCTATTCTGTTCACTCAATGGGATAGGGGTCCTGTGCAGAAAAAATAGAGTATGTGATTATGTATTAAAAGACTGTGTCATAAAGCATATCCTCAGGGGAAAAGAGCTAGGCTGCAAAGACTCGAGTTCTCTCATTTTGTACTTGTGTTTGATTTTGCCACTGTTATATCCATTACATATATTTTTTATATGTAATTCTCTCCCTTGTTGTCATTTACTCCTCCTGACTTGCACATGCTCACTTGGACTCCATAATATCCCAGTAGGTGTAAAATGTTTTTCCACAGATGCTTTTTCCTGCAGATGTTTTCCCTATTCAACTTCTATCTTTCCCTATTCAATTTCTTCCCTATTTTTTCACTTCTTCTCCCCTCAAGTCTCCTTCATTCTTTTGTGCTTTTTATGCCAATAATCTCTCTGAAATGGGACGTGTCTTGGCTTCTTTAGAAGCTCAAATAATTGCTGTGCTTTTTAAGACTCAATAACTGTGTGCTTTTAGCAGTCTAAATCTGAGGATGATACTCATGCCTTATTGTAATATTTTTTTTTGTGAGAGAGAATCAAAAGTCAAGATCAATCAGCTACTTTCCATAATTTAAAACCTTTCAAACTTGTTCATTGCTTAGTTGGATTGTTTCTATTTATTTTTTATCTTCCAGAGCTGTATCCTGTTTTAAATTCCTTTTGTTGATAGATCTTTGATAGACAGTGAACCTCAGGATGAAGTCCCTTTGTCCAGTAACACCTATTATATGTTTATTATCTTTTATTAAATGATCTGAACAAGGATGCAAGTCTATGTTGAGTTGGCATAAAGAACCACAGGTCAGGTTTTGTTAATTATTTCAATATATATTGGTTCATATGCCTGTAAGACTGGAGAGGGAACAGGGTGAAATCCAGCAGGTTTTTTTGTTTGTTTGTTTTTGTTTTGTTTTTAATAAACCACTACAGGAAAATTAAAATGTTTAGATCTTACCTAGCACAGTTCTCAGTGGAAGGAAGTAAAGTCTGATCAAAAATGCTCCTTTATTTTATTTTATTTTATTTTATTTTATTTTATTTTATTTTATTTTATTTTATTTTATTTTATTTTATATTTTATTTTATTTTATTTTATTTTATTTTATTTATTTTATTTTATTTTATTTCATATAATTTTATTTTATATAATTTTATTTTAATTTTATTTTGTTATTTACCCCCCCCCCCCCATGTCTTATTTTACACCTGCAGTATCTTGCAGACCTCAAGACCTCAGAGCAAACTACCTACTTTTGATAGGAGTGATATATGTTGTGACTTGTCTCATCCAGCAACCAAAATTTGGCAATTACCAATTTCATCTACTACAGAGGAAGACACAAGAAGTTTTTCTGAGGACAGTTCTGGTTTACACATGAGTTTACTTTGAAGCTCATCAGTTGATGATACTGACCGTTTGTTGAGTTCTCAGTTTTGGGAAGAGTGAAGTCACGTATAAATTTCAGCCATGAGCCAAGGCTTCTTTTCTGCGGTCATTTGAAATTATAATAAATGTTGTCAATAAGTAAGCCATGATGCAAATCAGTTTACAAATTTGTTCTTCACATATCAGGAAGCATTGTAGGTGGAATGTATAAAAAGCACTGCTTCATGATGAAATGACTCTCAGGTGAGTTGTAAAAACAGGACACCAATTGGTAGAGATTTGCTGCAAAGGCCATTTGTGTATCTGTTTCCCAAATCATAGTAAATGTCACTTTTCAAGAAGATGCAGCATATTCAGAGAGTATGAATCTCTTGTGGGATGTTGCTGTGGCTTGGATGTATTTTAATAATTTCAACTGTTTATCCTTAAGCTTTAAAGACTTCCCCAATGAAATTTTAAATGCTCAATCCCCAGTGGGATTGAGTGCACTCTCAGCAACTTTGCTGATGACACCAAGCTGTGTGGTGCAGTCAACACACTGGAGGGAAGGGATGCTATCCAGAGGGCCTGGACAGGCCTGAGAGTTGGGTCTGTGTGAACATCATGATCCTCAACAAGGCCAAGTGCAAGGTTCTTCATCTGGGCTGGGACAATCCCAAGTACAGGCTGGGTGGAGAATGGATTGAGAACAGACCTTGGGAGAAGGACCTGGGGGTGTTGATTGATAAGAAGCTCAACATGAGCCAGCAATGTGTACCTGCAGCCCAGAAAGCCCACCATGTCCTGGGCTGCATCAAGAGCAATGTGGCCAGCAGGTTGAGGGAGGGAATTCTCCCCCTCTGCTTTGCTCTTGTGAGACCCCACCTGCAGTGCTGTGTTCAGCTCTGGGTACCTCAGCACAAAAAGGACATGGAAGTGTTAGAATGAGTCCAGAGGAGGGCCATAAAGATGATCAATGGCCTGGAGCACCTCTCCTATGAAGACAGACTGAGGGAGTTGGGGTTGTTCAGCCTGGAGAAGAGAAGGCTCCAGGGATACCTTATAATGGCCTTCCAGTACCTAAAGGGGGCCTACAGAAAAGCTGGGGAGGGACTCTTTGTCAGGAAGTGTAGTGATATGACAAGGAGTAATGATCTTAAACTAAAAGAGGATAGATTTAGATTAAATATTAGGAGGAAATTCTTCACTATAAGGGTAGTAAGGCACTAGCACAGGTTGCCCAGAGAAGCTGGGCCCCATCCCTGGAAATGTTTAAGTCCGGGTTGAATGGCACTTTGGGCAACCTGATCTAGTGGGAGGTTTTCCTGCCCATGGCAGAGGGGTTGTAACTGGGTGATCTTTAAGGTCCCTTCCAACTCAAACCATCCTGTGATTCTATGATTCTATGGTTTAGGATTATGGCATGTTTCTCTCTTAAAATTAAAATTAAGCACATGGCCTCACATTGTCACACACAGTATCCTCTGCAGCAAGACAGTGTGTTTGTATGATTCACAAATTGGTATTTTAAATATTTTTTAAATTTTACTAATTCAAAAGCAATCCCAATATTGTGTTCACATTTTTAAGTTTTGCATCCTTCTTGGTAACCCTTAGCAGTTATTAAAAATCTTGAATGTATATAGGCAAACATGAAAGTGTGATTCCAATGGAGTAGAAATTATCAGGTTTGCTTAAGGGGTAAATGGAATTTTTTATCATAAAAATTACCCTTGCCAGTGTTCAGTTTTCATGCTCTATTTCAAGCCTCTGGACACTCATACTGAAATTAGGATTCTCATTTGAGAGCCAGCAAGGCATACACCATGCATAATAAACTGAATGTAGGCTGCAGACAATCTAGCAGTAAGAAAGCAGGTGCTGAAATTTTTGCTGTTTAGGGACAGAACATGAGGAAAGGTCAGAATCAGTAAGATGCCAGTAAATGAATGCATGGGCTTTGATATTGAGTGAACTGGCTGCATTGATCAAAATCAAATATTTAATCCAAAGCACATTAGATATTAAATAAACAGTTTAGTTCTGGAATAGGATCTGCAAACCTTGACCAACAGCACAGGGCCTCCATGTTTTTCTTGTAGCTACAGGGGTCTGCTTGTGTGGCCATTTGTAGGACATGGGCCAGTTGAGCTAGTAAGTCATTAACAGACAAAAGAGTTGTGGATGGGGAAAATGCTCTTTTATAAATGCAGATGTATTTTTGGTCTTCAAGATTCAATTACAAAGAAATTTAATTAAAAAAAATCTTAAGTATTTAAAGTCTGAGTACGGTAATGAAAATTCAGGTTTTAGGTTGCTGAACAGAGATAAAAAAATAGCCATTGTAACTATCAGAGCAAAAGTTATAGATATACACAGCAAAATATCTAAAACTCCCATCCATATACATATATTACTATGAGATTTCAAGGTGCAGTGTTGGTCCTGTGATCAAATGTCATTCTGCAGATTTTTAAGTGACATATTCTCTTTCCAGAACATAAAGAACTGGGGAGAACATAAGACGAAAATTTTTCAAAGTTGAAAGAAAAGATGTATTTGTGTTTTAACTTGCCTCATTACTCCAAATGGAATGGCTAAGAAAGAAAACTGGAGAAATCTGGAATGCTTGGCATTTTTTACTAATTGATAAGCTATAGGGAAGTGTGTAATCCAAAGGAAAGTATTTATTTTCTATCGGTAGAAAGTAATGCTATACTTATTCTGACACCAATGTGATGAAATGGATGCCTAATGTAATCCATTTTGTCTTCAAAGATGGTCACCAAAGCATTTTGAATCGTACCATTCACCCATGAAATATTAGTTTAGGCATTCTAGAAAGCCAAAAAGTGACACTGATTACTTTCAAGATTTTTTCTTGGTAAACCCTGAAATATAAACTTGGCAAAAGGAAGACAATACATTGCCCTCCATGTTTTCTGTGGATAGGATGTGAAGTAATCACAGAATAAATTTGGAAATTTTCTGAATATATGACAGCTAAGTGTAAGACTAGACTAGACTAGAAGACCACCAGCATTTTTAAAAATTGGTCTCAACTTAGACATGTTTGAAATTGTTTGCGTGTGGTTGACCTTGTCTGAAGGAAAGAGGATGGCCTCCAAGTCTCTTTCAAGCCATTGGTCAAATTTCACCTGACATTTCTACTACTAAGCAGATTTTATTATATTTCAATTTGTCAATATATTTCTTCAGATTTAGTAATTTAGTTTGTTGATGCTGAACTAAACATCTGGTGCTCAACTGTTGCTGTTATTTCATGTCTTTCTCTGATCTTTTCATAAAATACTCAATTGTCCTTTAGCAGTATTTTTCTGTGGCCAAAAATGCTTGAATATCTTAAAGCTAAAGATGATTACAAACTTCATTTCTATGCATGCCTACATAAGGGCAATCTTCATTATTTCCAATAATAGGAGCACTTGGAAGCCAGCCCGTATGTAATACAAAAGAGACACCAACAAAAGGAGAAATCCCTATCACTCTAGGGACTTGGTGTAGTTCATTGGATAATCATTTCAAATATAGAGTACATCTCCATTGCATAGTGAATGTCAAGCTCTGAACTCTCAGGTTAACTTAGCTGAGAAGTTTCATTTGTGTCTTCGTATTACCAATACCTTCTGTCGAATATTAGGATTGGTGATGTTGTGGTAAGGTGACAGATTCTGTGATAATGAAAAATTGTGGAAATAAAACATTTCTTTTTCCCTATTTTTTCCCACTTAATTTTCTCTCTTTCTCTTTCTCTCTCTTTTTAACTATGATTGAATAGAATATTTTTTTGCTCTGAAGGACTAAATTTAGTCTGAAGGACAAAATTTAGAAAATTTTGAATCCATAGATGCATGCCATAAAGTGGGCGGGGGACAAGCCCACTTACAAATCTCATTCAGACTTATTCTCACTCAAGACTTAAGATTCAGGAGAAAGGGAGAAGACATTGCTAAAATCTGATGAAAAGGTTTGTGTATATCTAAGGGTATATCTAAGGTATGTGAGACGATGGAAATTTTGCTAAAATAATGTCTAACAGCAACTAGGAGTACAGATTCAATCTTTATGTCTCAGGTTCAATTTAGATTCATTTAGTTCATTCATATAAATATTAGGGCTAATCATTTCCTTGTTAAGTGCATGAGTAAAATCAGAATCAAGTATGTTGGAAGGAGCCCTGGAGGTCTTCTAGTCCAACTCCTCTACTCAAACCAGGTCCAATTAGATAAGTAAGCTCAAGGTCCTGTGTAATCAAGTTTTGAAATATCAGAAAAGGGTGGAGACTCAATCACCTTCTAGGCATCTGCTCTGATATCTAAACACAGTTATGATTACAAATTTGTAACTGTAGTTTTCCTTGTTGCAACTTGTGTCCTGTCACCTCTTGTCGTGTTACTGTGCACCTCTAGGAAAATATGGTTCTAGCTTTTCTGTACTCTCCTATAAGTAACTAAAGACTGCATTGAGATCTCCCTTTAGCCTTATGTTCTTCAGGCTTCTAAATATACCCTGTATATACAGGGTTTAAACCCTGTAATATGATAAACTGGCTGGTGAAATAATTTTCAAACGCTAGATCCGTTTACATATGGGAAAAAAGATAGTCCCAATTTTAGCAATTTTGTTGTGATAGAAGGTGGAATCTGTACCGCAGGTTGCATATCATCCGTAGCTTAAACCTGCATTGTGCCAAGCAAGCTTCATCTTAGCTTTCTAACTGATTATACAGAGAACTAATACATTTTCAAATTCAAATTTCTGAAAATTTACCTACAGTTAGCTTGTGTAGTATCTAAACTTGTTATATCTTGTTTAATAAATTATAATTCATTGTTGTGTTTTGCAATCCTCATTTGTCAGTACCAGACAGTGATAAATCATGAAAAACTTGAAAAATATTTTATATATAATGGTAAAAAGAGACTGTTAGTTCACCTGAACTTCTTAAGTTGCATTAGTTGAGATTTGATTGATCAAAAAAAAATATATTCCCTGTTTATCATATTCAAATTACAGGAAGATTGAATTCTACTTTGAAGGTATACACGGATTTTGATCAGATATTGAGGTAGTGTGTTAGGCAATCAGAGTAGCAAGGACATAGTCTTCACACACTACAGAGAAAGGAAATTCAAAAATAGATATATTTTTCAAGAAAATTGTTTTTGCAGGAATATCGACTTTTCTATAATTACAATAAATCAAGGATGTCTGTTTGCAGTTTATGTCAACTGCTACATTGTGAAATTGTCTTGATGTGCATTTTATTGAAAACAGATTATGAGAATGTACCTGCTTTTCTGACAATAACTCTGTGCCAATCAGAAGTTTCCTAAGACTATACAAATTGCAGCTTAACTGTATAACAAAGTAAGTGAACTCAAGGACATTTAATAAATTACTCTAATAGTGTGGATGGGAGAAACATAAAAACATTAAAAATCTTATCTGATTTAATTTCCAAGTCCTCTGTATGTGAATTTTAATATTCAACACACTAAAAGGACCAAGAAAAAATGCTGAACATTGGTATACTGAATATGAAGGTGACAATTTTCATTTGCATAGATGTGCTGGGTCTGTCTGGGATAGAGTTAGCTTTCCCTGCAGTTTCCCATACAGTGCTGTGCTCTGCACTTGTAGCTAGAACAGCACTGGTATCACTCCGGTGTTGTGTCTATTGCTGCACAATACTGGCACCGCATCAGGACTCCCTCCAAGCCACCAAGAGCCAGCAGGCTGGGGGTGGCAAGTGATGGGGAGGGGACATCACCACGGCAGCTGACCTAAACCGACCAAAGGAATATTCCATGCCATATGATGTCACACTCAGCAACAAAAAGGGGGGCTCTCCTGGTGGAAGGGCCTGTCCTCCCAAACAACCGTTATGTATATTGAGGCCCTGCTTCCCAGGACATGGCCTAACATTGCTTATTGATGGGAATTAAGAGAGTAAATTTTTTTCCTCTCTCTGTGCTTCTGCACGGCCTTTTTTTTTTTTTTTTCCCCTCTCCCTTTTCCCTTTAATTAAATCATTGTTATCTCAAACCTTGAGCTCTTTGTGTCATATTTTCTCCCCTTTCCTCTTTGAGGACGGGGAGCGAGAGAGCAGCCATAGTGGAACTCAGCTGCCCACCCGAGTAAAATCACCACAATAGGTAAGATCCATATTGCAAGGGTCAAGCAGATGTAATAAAAATGTGCTTTTTAACAAAATACGTATAGTATGGCATTACACATTTCTTGTTTATTCTAAGATTAGTGAGATTCCCAACAGTGCTGTGTATCTCTATACTTCATTTTTCACATTTTCTGCTGCAGAGTCTTTGTAGGCCAAAACTTCTAGTTAAATTACATCATGAATAAGATTATGACTTCATGAATTATCTCACGTTGTCAGTCCTATCACCCAGCTTTTTTGATAGTTGACTAATATGCTATGATTTTGGGTCTTAAATTCTTAAAGTAAATAACCTTCCAACTTTAGCTTTTTTTTTTTTTTTTTGACATGTCAATCTGATAATACCTGGTATATTTTCTTTATAGACTAAGAAAACGGGGAGATAGTTCTTTGGAATTGTCTCTTTCCCCAGACTTTTCATGGCATATACTTTGTCTGGAATGGATTCCAAATTTACCAGGGTATAACAAAACAGAATCAGAAACCCCATATTTGTGAGAAAAAAAACCAAACATATATATATAGCACAGAAAAATATACAATCATAACAAAGCAAAAAATGTGCACCTTAGTTTTTAGACTTGTTTAGATCAGGTTAGAACATGGGATGGGGACCAAACCAAAAACTTTTGCCTCATTTTCTGTCTGCATGTTTGCAGAAGTAGGGAAATGTCGATGGGAGCTGTGATGTCAATGGGACAGGTAATGACCTGGATTCATCAGCTAACTCCTCGGGGCAGGGAGGAGTGCGAGGAGGATCCTCTCCTCCCTTTTCCACCTCCCTTTCTCTTCCCCTCCTCTCCTCGGGGAACTCTGCCTCTTTGCACCTAGAATTCACCACGGTGGGCACCTGTCGCAGCGGCCAGTCCGAGGCGGCAACCCAAACGGAGGAGATGCTGCCTCTCTGGGCTCATGTGGGCACTCAGGTGGATCCCCTGAGGGGGAAAGTGGCAGTCCAGACAGGTGACTGCGGGGAGCTCTGGAATCTGGAGACCCACCTGGGTCCTAAGGAAAGAGAGGGCTGTCATGGGTGCAGGTGTGCCCTGCTTAAGGAACTCCTCGAGCAGGTGGCTGGGCTGCAGTGAGAAATTGGCAGCCTGAGGGGCTCCTGGAAGTCTCTGAGGGTGACAGATAGGAGGTGTCAACCTGCCCCTGCTGATGCCCAGCAGCCCCCTCCTAAGTCCCTGCAAGGGGTAGTAGCTGACCCAGCTGATCACATGCAGGACAGAGGGCTTGACCGCCCACGAGAGAAAAGGGGCTAGACCCTCGTCTCAGCTCGAAGCAGAAAGAAACATTTGACACCCATGGTGCCACCAACCCCCACGATGTCCCTGGGTAATAGATTTGAGGCTCTCAGGCAGGAAAAGGAAGAGGTTGAGGGTCTGGACAGTAGTCCGAACTCGGGAAGCAACCCTGAGAAGCGTGTCAAGATTGGGAGAAGTATTGAGCATAGGGATCGGGGCCGGATGGAGCACTGCATCACAACCAGTGCCACAAAAAAAAGAACGGAGAGTCTTAGTGATCGGAGACTTCTTGCTGAGGGGCACTGAGGAGCTCATTAAACCAGAGGACTACTATCCTCTTGTTGTCATTCAGGTTGGATCCTGGGAAGCTGCAACTAGAAAAATGAGGAATATTAAAAAGGACTTTGCATCCCTGGGAAGGTTGTTGAAGGGATCGGGGGTACAGGTATTGTCCTCCTCTGTCCTCCCGCTGGGTGACCGAGACCCAGAAGGAAGGAGGAGAACGGGACAGGTGAACGACTGGCTGAGGGGGTGGTGTCTGGACCAAGGATTTGGGTATTTGGATCTTGGGCAGTCCTTTGAGAAGCCGGGTATGTGGGCTGCTGACCGACTCCAACTCAGCAAGTGGGGCACAAGTGTGTTGGGGAGCAAGCTCTCTGGGCTGATTACCAGGGCTTTAAACTAGGTTTGACGGGGAAAGCGAGGGGAGCTAAAAGTGACAGAGAAGGGCTGGGGGAAGTTGTCACTGCTGTCACTGTTGAAGATAGTAGGGAAAAACCTCTGAGTTGTCCCATAGGATTGTCTGAGGGCTCCTCAGAGAAGGTAACGATCCCGATACCCCATCCGGAATCTTCTTGTATCCCTCCAGGGGTAACTGCGCCTGCTGCTTCCCTAAAGTGCCTGTATACCAATGCACGGAGCATGGGAAATAAACAGGATGAGCTCAAGATCTGTGTTCGGTCACAGGGCCACGATCTCGTTGCAATCACAGAGACGTGGTGGGACAGCTCGCAAGACTGGAACGCTGTCATGGAGGGCTATGTCCTTTTTAGGAAAGACAGGCTGGGGAAGCGAGGGGGTGGGGTTGCCCTTTATGTGAGGGAGCAATTAGAGTTTACCCAGCTCCACCTGGGTGAGGGTGAAGGACAAGTGGAGAGCTTGTGGGTGAGAATTAAGGGGTGGGCTGGCATGGGGGACACTGTTGTGGGGGTGTACTACAGGTCACCAGATCAGGAGGAGGAGGTCGATGAGGCCTTCTACAAGCAGCTGGTAGTAGCCTCACGATCACGGGTGCTGGTTCTCATGGGGGACTTCAGTTGTCTAGACATCTGTTGGGTAAGCAACTTGGCCAGGCATGCTCAGTCCAAATGGTTCCTACAATGTGTTGAGGACAATTTTCTGACCCAGGTGGTGGAGGAGCCGACGAGGTGGGGGGTGCTTCTGGACCTTGTCCTTACCAACAGGGATGGGCTTGTTAGGGATGTGAAGGTTGGGGGCAGCTTGGGATGCAGCGACCACGAGATGGTGGAGTTCAAGATGGAACTTGGTGGAAGAAGTAAGGCTAAAAGCAGGATTGCTACCCTGGACTTTCGGAGAGCCAGCTTTGACCTCTTCTGGGACCTGCTTGGGAGTATCTCATGGGCTAGGTTTCTAGAAGGCAAGGGTGCTTGTGAGAGCTGGGCTACATTTAAACAACACTTCTTCCAAGCTCAGGATCGGTGCATCCCTAAGAGTAGGAAATCGGGGAAGGGGGGCAGGAAACCTGTGTGGATGAGCTAGGAGCTCATTGATAAGATCAAAAGGAAGAGGAAGGTCTATGAAATATGGAAAAAGGGCCTGTCCTCTTGGGAGGAGTAAAGAAGTGTTGTCAGGGCCTGCAGGGACGCGACGAGGAAGGCTAAAGCCCACCCAGAGATGAGGCTTGCAAAAGAAGTAAAAGATAATAAGAAGGGTTTTTTTAAGTATGTAAACAGTAAAAGGAAGACTAGGGATAATGTGGGTCCCTTGCTGAATGAGGGGGGTGTCCTGGTAATGGGAGACGCTGAGGAGGCAGAGATACTGAATGCTTTCTTTGCTTCAGTCTTTGCTTTAAGGACTCCTCCCCGGGACTCCTCGACCCTGGTGGGAGGACAAAGGGTCTGGGAAATGGAGGGCTCCCCCCCGGTTGACGAGAGTGTGGTTCGGGAGCGTCTGAGTGGGCTCAACACACACAAATCCATGGGTCCCGATGGGATGCATCCACGTGTGCTAAGGGAGTTGGCAGAGGTGATTGCCGAACCGCTCTCTATCATCTTTGAGAGGTCCTGGAGAACAGGAGAGGTGCCTGAAGACTGGAGGATAGCCAATGTCACTCCGGTCTTCAAGAAGGGCAAGAAGGAGGATCTGGGAAACTACAGGCCAGTCAGTCTCACCTCTGTCCCTGGAAAGGTGTTGGAACAGCTTGTTCTGGATGCCATCTCCAAGCAATTGGAAGAGAAGAATGTTATGAAGAGTAGTCAGCATGGATTCACCAAGGGGAAGTCATGCTTGACCAACCTTGTTGCCTTCTATGATGGCATCACCAGCTGGGTAGATGGGGGGAGAGCAGTAGATGTCATCCACCTTGACTTTAACAAGGCTTTCGATACTGTCTCCCATGATATCCTGCTAGCAAAGCTGAGAAAATGTGAGATAGAGGAGTGGACAGTTAGGTGGATTGAGAACTGGCTGACTGGCCGAGCTCAGAGGGTGGTGATTGGTGGCGCAGTCTGGCTGGAGACCTGTGACTAGCGGTGTTCCCCAGGGGTCAGTGCTGGGTCCGGTCTTGTTCAACATCTTCATCGACGACCTTGATGAGGGAATAGTGTCTGCCCTCAGCAAGTACGCTGATGACACAAAGATGGGAGGAGTGGTTGACATGCCAGAAGGCTGTGCTGCCATTCAGCGAGACCTGGACCAGCTGGAGAGATGGGCAAGAAGAAACCAAATGAGGTTTAATAAGAGCAAGTGTAGAGTCCTGCACCTGGGAAGGAACATGTATCAATAGAGGCTGGGGATGACCTGCTGGAGAGGAGCTCTGAGGAGAAGGACCTTGGGGCCCTGGTGTATGACAGGTTGACCATGAGCCAGCAGTGTGCCCTCGTGGCCAAGAGGGCCAATGGGATCCTGGCGTGCATTAAAAGGAGAGTGGCCAGCAGGTCGAGGGAGGTGATCCTCCCCCTCTACTCTGCCCTGGTCAGGCCTCACCTGAAGTACTGTGTCCAGTTCTGGGCTCCCCGGTACAAAAAAGACAGGGATCTCCTCGAAAGAGTCCAGTGGAGGGCCACAAAGATGATACGGGGCCTGGAGCATCTTCCCTATGAAGAAAGGCTGACAGACCTGGGTCTGTTCAGCCTGGAGAAAAGAAGACTGAGAGGGGATCTCATCAATGTGTATAAATACCTGAGGTGTGGGAGACAGAGGGATTTGGCCAACCTCTTTTCAGTGGTTCGTGGGGACAGGACAAGTGGTAATGGCCACAAGATAGAGCACAGGAAGTTCTGCACCAACATGTGAAAGAACTTCTTCACGGTGGGGGTGACGGAGCACTGGAACAGGCTGCCAAGGGAGGTTGTGGAGTCTCCTTCTCTGGAGATATTAAAGGCCTGTCTGGACGCCTACCTGGGCAGCCTGCTCTAAGGAGCTTTCTTTGGCAGGAGGGTTGGACCCGGTGATCTTTTGAGGTCCCTTCCAACCCCTTCAATTCTATGATTCTGTGAATTATATGGCAGCATGTAATAGTGTTTTGCAATGGTAATTGATATAGTCTTAAACACTACATATGCATGGTGCTTTGTAAACAAACTAAATCTGCCCTTCCAAAGGGTTTGTAATCTAGCAGCTTTTTAACTGAAGATAATTCAGTGAATACAGCTAAGCATGGTGATGACTGGCACCTAGACAAAGCTTGAAGAATTTATTTTCAAGAATGACAATTACATTAAAAATTAAACAAACAACCCCCCCCAAACAAACAAACAAAACAAAACAAAACAAAAACAAACTAACAAAAACAAACAAAAAAAACCCAAAAAACCAAAACCAACAAGGATTATGTTTAATCTCTGAAAGGGATCAAATTGTTTATATGGGAAACTTAATGTAATAGGATTCTAACTGGCCTGTCTGGGAGAAACTGCAATTCAGATTGATAACAATAAACATAAAACAGGTCCTTCAGATTTGGAGTAGTGTCCTTCAAAGCAACAAAAGTAATGGTGAGGAAAGAAGGCCTGTCATATATTGTATATGTCACAAGCAAAATAAATTGCATAAGTAGCATCATCTGGCTTCTTGCTGCCAAAGAGGTAAAATATTCAGCACATGAAGTAGCAGCTGTGGCAGTGCTGAAAGCTGGTGAAACCATTTTGAGAGCTTTAGTAATGGAAGTAGCAGGTGTGGAGACATCCTTGCTACTGACTTGCTTTCTGGGGTGATTTGATGGATCTACCTGTTACTATTCCTGCCAAAATAAGAAATGCTGTTGTTCTATTTAACTTGCCACCATCTTTGGAAAATAGCTCAATAATTTTTGTTTGGAGTGACAGAATTCAAGCGGTCTGAGGCTGAATTTCAAAACTATTTTTTAAGGAGTAAAGGGTTACATATTATTTTACCTTTTCAGTGGTCAGCTGTCTGAGCTCTATTGACAGCAGCAGTATATTCTTGGAGTACTGCACCTTTTTTGTTATCTTTCTTGACAAATAAACAACCTAATTATGATAGTTAGTGAGTATCCAATGAAATTAGATGAATTCCAGGAAGGTTATCGGAGGGGTCATTTTGAGGAAAAAAGTGGAAGCAATGGGTTAGTTGGCCTTTTTAAGAAAAATGCACATCTAGGAGTTTTGAAATATGTGAATAGTATCAGCAAAAGATGCATAATTCCATAATGAAATGCACATAAATTGGAGAAGGTAAATTTACCCTCTTTTTGGCAAGACACCTTGGTTCTTTGCAAATGGCTAAGAGTCTTTTCCTGCTTTTTTCTTTTCAGATGGAGAGAGTCCAAAAGAAGCAAAACAATGCTGGCGCATACTGCTGTGACCCTACCAAATCAGTGCAGCTGAATTTTGTGAAGAAGGATCAACTCTCAGGAAGACTTAAAAAATACATATATTACCAGAGACCGAGCAAGTACTTGAGGTCAGAGTGTGATTTCATTTACACTAGCATCAACTGGATTACCCCTGTTGGTTCCACAGCAGTTGTCTTCAGTAGAGATACTCTGGATTTACAACCATGCAAGTAAAACAACCACTTAGCACACTGGACACTGAAGTGATATGCAGATAGAAGCAGTCAGAGTCAAACTCTGCCCCGGGTTATATCCATGCAGCTCCTCTGAAGTCACTAAGTGCTTTCTTTGTCTCCCTAATGCTTTGCAATATTTCTTGTCTCTTGTATAATACTTTTCTTTCCCTGACACAGACTCCTGCAGTTCTCTCCAAAAAAATGGTGATAAACTAGCTGAGCAGTGACCTTTCATAATGAGAAATACCACAACACTGTCTCCCTCACCATATTTTAACTGTTTCCTTTGCTGTACAGCTGGCAACAAGGGGTTGCTTTTCACCTGCTTCTCAGTTCAGCAATGGTAGTCTACAGTTTTTCAGCTATTTTGATTGGTTTCATATTTGCATCTGAATGAGAATCAGCCTGATACTTGTTTTTCCAAACACATAGGAAAAAGATGTGCCTTCTATGTTACGTGCATAAAAACTGTGTGAAATTAATGGAGACTGTGCACATAATTCTGAAGAAAGATGAATTCTAAGCCTAGTGAAATTACAGTGGGACGGCATAGTAGGTTACCAAGGTTGTTGAAATGAAATCTATATCTGTATAAATAGAATATATATAAGAGTAGCTGTCCTATATCTTTTTTTTTTTTTTTTTTTCTTTTTGAGGTACAGCATCAGAGAAAATCTGATCATCTCCTCTGTGCTACTTCTGTGTTTCTGAAGGGAAGAGCATAAAAGGACATGTGGATAAAAAACACATTTCCTAGAGCTTGCCTAAATACCGGGGACACTAATGAATTGCTTTAGATTAGAGTGTGTCCATGCATTTTCAGCTTTTGTCCTGGCAACTCTGCTTTTTTCTGTAGATCATGCTGCAGCATTATATCTCTAGACCAGCTAAACTGAGAGCTTAAGAGACCATCCTTAGTACATCTTTTATATGTTCCCCCAGATTTTCTTCTCCTTCTTAATAACATAATCAGAGTCTCAAGGAGTTGGCCATTGAGACATACCAGGTTTTAAAAATATTCAATCTTCCAAATCAGATTTATTAAATTAGTAAATTTATATTTTCTCTGTATTATCCATCACACTTTAAAATGAGGTATAGCTGAAGATTCTTACTGTGTTCCTGTACTGTTTATGAAGGAGACTGAAAAACTAAATTTAAAATTTTATCCTTCTAGAAACATTCACAGCCTTTCTTTGGCACCTGTTCTTTCACTTCACTAAAGTATACACTTGACTTTTACTCCTCTAACATGAACATCCACAATTTACTTCAAAAACAGAGCCACCCCATCCCTTGCTTTTGGGGAATGTTTGTGGAGGGAATGGCTAGAGGGAAGGAAGGCCGAGGGCAGGGTTGCTGAAGAGGAATGAAGATAAAAACAGTTGCAAGACCAAAGAGCATACAGGGAGACATACAGGAGGCAGGAAGAGAAGGTGGCAGGATTTTATGATGACAAAGAGAAAATGGAGCTTTGGCATTTGAGATGAAAAGACTCAAAGCACAGGATAGACGTGAGGATCAAAATGTGGACACATACATTAAAAGTGAGGAAAAGGGAAAAAATCAAAAGAAATGAGAAAGGAGAAAGGGGCAAGAGCTGGAACACTGAAGTAACTGAAGCAGATGAAAAGAGGGTGAAGAAATAGTTTAAAAACACAGACTGTAGCAGAAATAAAAAGAGAGAGAGGAAGAAAGAACAAATAGGGACAAAGCAAAAATGGGCAGCAAAGTCCTCTGGTATTGGATGTTTCTAGCAAGATGAGCCATGAAGTAGAAAAGATAGGCTTTATGCTTTATTGTGAAATCAGGTTTGCAATATATGCTCAGACTACTTCTATAACATACCTAAATTATTCCTCCCATTTACTCATGGTTTGCCTCAGATACTGTTTTGCTGATGTTAGAATAGTACATACATGCTTTTCCTAGCTACTTTATCTCCACAGGTTGTCTCAGATTTGTAATTCAGAGTATTCTTTCCTTCATGGTCTCTCAGAGGCAAACTTTGAGACTGTTTGGACCATTCTCATGCCTGTTGCAGTGAATTTATTGTGGGGCATGATTGTCGTTGATGTGAAAATCACGCTTTCTTCCCAACATCCTCCTGACTTTTCAAATTTTGCTTTAGATTTTATTTTATAATTTTATGCTAGGGAAAAACAGAACTTAGTACACAATATTTGTCAACAAAGTCTTTTCAATAACCAATAAACATGATTAATAATATACATATGCAAAGTTTAATAAACAGTTAGTGTGTACATCTTCTCACCTGATCAAAACATGTTTCAGTCAGCAATACTTGTGTAATGAGCTTGAATAACCCACAGAGAAACGAAGAAGGACATGATAAAACATTGTTATTGGGTAGAAATATACAGGGAACCACCTGTTGCACTGGAGGGGGATGCCCAGAAGTATCAAAAAGAACACACCTCATTCTTTCTTTTCTCAGCTGGCCATTGGAAAAAATTTTCTACTTCCTCCTTCCCCTGCCTTCCCCTGCCTTCCCCTTGCCCTTGCCCTTGCCCTTCCCCTTGCCCTTGCCCTTGCCCTTGCCCTTGCCCTTGCCCTTGCCCTTGCCCTTGCCCTTGCCCTTCCCCTTCCCCTTCCCCTTCCTACTCTTCTTTTTATTTTTCTTTCTTTTCTCGTTACCTTTAGAGTTGATGTATGTCATCAGATATGGACCCACAAATAATTGTTTCCACACTTAAGTCAGTCTCAACATCCTCTGTGCAATATCTGAGTCCTTGGTAAACTCATTCAAAGCAGTATGGAATAACAGTTCAGATTTATTTATCCTCCAATCTGTTTTCTGTATCTCATTTTAGTGGTTGCCTTCACTGGGGAATCTCTTTGATGACTGTCTTTAATTCTTCCAATTTCATTTAATATTTATTTGTCACTGGATTTCACAATGTTAAATATAATCTATTGTTATTACAGAACACATGTATTCTTGGTATTTTGCTTACAGTGCAAAATCGGTAAGTACATAGAATTGTCTGATCTATATAAGATATTAGACTTCCTTATAAAATCCTAAAGGACAATAGCAATAAAAGGGACAATGGAAAAACTTTCATCCCAGTCCTGTATATAATAGGCTTTACTGAAAATCCAGGATAAAGTGTCTCCACAAAACAGAGGAGTCTTAGTAGGCCATTTTCTCAATAAGAACAGAGAAGTGGCAGTCGTACGTTCAAAGTGTATTTTGCAAAAAAAAATATTCTTAAAATAGTATTATATTGGGATAATTTGTGCTCTCTGCTAAAAGAGTGCAACCACATTTGTTGCAGAAAGGCCTACTTTTAGGACAGTTAATGTCCTACTAGTCCTACTAACAGTAGGACTTAATGAATGTAGTAATTTTTGAATTAATATGTAAATTATTGAGACATTGAAAAGAGTTACAGGAGAGCTGGGAAATGTGTCTGAGAAAAATATTGAATTCTTCTGTTTTTATATCTGCATATTTCTTAGACTTTCATCAAAGACATTACTACAGTGTGACAGAGAAAAGTTATATACTGACAATGGCGTTTGTACGTATTCAAAAGTCAACATGAATAAGAATTCAGGTTTACACATGAACATAATCAACAAAACTGAGTTGTTTGTATTCCTTTCATATTCAAGACCATGAATCCCAAGTCCTAAAGATTTTTACCTTAGTCCCATCTTTCTTTCTTCCTCTTCCATTTATCTATTGCATAATTCTGACATGGTATTTTTTCATATGCTATTTTTAAATGCAGCACAAGTAAATGCTGGTTATATCTTTGAAAGGAAAGTCTGCCTTTGCACTGTCAACCTGCATGTACACTATGTGTCTTTATGTCTCTATAACTCTCTACTACTCTCCACAAATGGAGCTTATAAATCCAATAAAATGCATTCCAATTAATATTTTATACAAGTAAATCCTTTTGGTAGATCTTTACTGTAGTTGGCTTCATGAAGTCAACAGTTATTTAAATAACTTGTATAATGTCTTAATCTGTGATAATGAATGAACAAATACATAAACAGAAATTGTTGTATACAATTCAATTAGAGAGGTAGAGCATTTTTCTCTGTTGCATTTTTAATTTGCTTTTGTTTAGCATTTCTCTGGTTTTCTTTGTGCCATCTCTATTATTCCTAATAAACAAATATAAACATGAATGAAAGATTTCTGAGCTTGCTCTTTCTTACAGCACTGTGATATGAATTTTATTTTATTTATTTTTTTATCCAAGAGTTATTTGTCCAATATTAATTATTTGTGTTTCAACTTAAACATTGTAATTGATTAAATAATTTTTCGTCTTTGGCCACAGTTCTCAAATTAAATCAACTTGTCACTGTTTAGCATTACTAGGCTTGACAAGATTGCTAGCTACTTTGAACTTCTTATCTGACAGATGCACTGTACACTAGTAAAACTACTAAAGAACTAGATTGCTTTAAGCAATCAGTCCACACCACCAATCAAAAATGACACAAGATAAATTACAAGCTTGAAAAAGAAGTGCTGACCTTTAAGTAGGTAAAACTCCAGTACAGTTCTGGCTATTTTACAGCTCTGTATGTATTTCAAAAAATGTTTTTGGAAATGCCAAGCACTCAATCATTACTGCCTAAGGACTTTTCAGAAGTGTCTGTACTGGTTTCAGCTGGGATAGAGTTAATTTTCTTTCTAGTAACTGGTATGGGGCTGTATTTTGGATTTAGGATGAGAATAATGCTGATAACACACCGACGTTTCAGTTGTTGCAGAGCAGTACTTGCACAGAGCCAAGGACTTTTCAGCTTCTCATGCTGTCCTGCCAGCAAGGAGGCTGGGGGTGGACAAGGAGCTGGAAGGGGACACAGCCAGGACAGGTGACCCAAAATGGCCAAAGGGATATTCCATACGATATGGTTTCAAGCTAAGCAATAAAACTGGGGGGAGCTAGCTGGGGTGAGGGTGGGGAGCAGCTGCTGCTTGGGGACTGGATGGCCATTGGTTGGTGGGTGGTGAGCAATTAGATTGTCCATCACAGTTTTTTGTATTTTCCTTATTATTGTTATATTATTATTATTATTATTAATTATTATTATTATTATTTTCCATTTGTCTTCTGTCTTACTAAACTGTCTTTACCTCAACCCATGAGTTTTACTTCTGGTTCTGATTCTTTCCCCCATCTCACTGTGGGGGAGTGAGTGAACAGCTGCATGGTGCTGAGCCACCTGCCTGGTTAAACCACAACAAGTCAATAGAACTGATAAAAAAATAACCTGAGAAATTAAATTTCTTCATATGTTTCTAACTCTTCTTCTTTGAATAGTAAATTCTGTACCTTTCTACCTTATTTTCCAGTTATACCTTCTGAACACTTTTTTTTTTTTTCTGCCTCAATATTTTTGTTGAGGTGACAACAATGATCTTTCTGATCAAAGAGAACTTGCCTCCCTGCCACATGAGCATTTGACTTTCCCTTCTGATCTCACCACAGACATTTCTTCACACAGATTCTCCATAATACTTAAAAAAAGTGATTTTTTTTTTTTTACCTAATTCTGCTTTATAACCTTCTCACCTAGCATATAAACATACATATTGGATCATTTTTTCAGCACACTATGTCAGCCCTCCTAGCTGTTCCTGATCCAGAACCTAACATCAGTAAAGAAACTTTGATTAATTTCATTTGTCTGAGACCTTTATGAATTCTCCTAATTCTTGCTTTCTTTCAAAGAGAAGTGACTAAGATTGTAAAGGAAGCAAAAGTAGTAGTAGTATCATAGCAGTAATATAGTAGTATTTGTATAATTCTTTTCAATTTTATGTTTGTATTTGCAACATTATTGCTGTTTCAGAAAATTTCAGATGTGTTTTTGGAGCTGTATCTTAGTTTCTGAATGTGCAAAATTATAGAAGCAAAAAGGGCAGACTGTATTAAAATTGTTATGATCAGAGCTTTGGGCCCTAGGGATGGCTTAGTAACTGAGAAATTTCAAGGGGATGTAAATTGGGCAGGGATATAATACAAACAGCAAGAACTGCAATGAATACATGTACTTAGCAAAGCCTACTGATTTATCCTTCAAACCTCTAGAGTACAATGTTTCTGTATAACTTACATTGCTGGTAGGATAAAAAAAAAAAAAGTTATATTACTCCACAATAGTTTTTCATGTTTTGGAAACATGACCAAAAAAAATGCATATATTTTACGTGTGCCCAAAAATATAAGTGGGACAGGGAAAGGAAGAAGTCTAGAACTGTTTGGAAATCTCTTAAGATGTTTTCTTCAGAATGACAGAATGTAAGCAAAAATAAATAAATAAATAAATAAAAAAACCCAACCTTCCCTGACAGTCTCTTACTGGAAGGTCACAGCTTAGGGAAAAAAAAAAAAAAAAAAAAGTCTTTTAGTGGTCAGGTGTTGATTTTGACTAAAATTCAATATACTCATTTTGAATGGTTCTTCTCATTTAGAGTTGTTTCACTTCATATAAACAAACATTTACTGCACTATGTAATGTCTTTGAAGCCTGGTGAGTTAGGTTATTCATTTAGGATTAGAATTTCAATCATCATGTTTCTTTGTAACGGTAGTCCCTAAATCAAATCCTTTTTTTACCTCATGTTTTATAATGTTGAAATTTCAGAGGGAGAGAAATAAAATCTAAAGAGCATTTGTGGTGTGGGAAATGTATTTCTGTCCATTTCAAATGTAGTGTAAAAGAAAGTTCTAACTCTATTCCTTTCAAATGTAAGAGAAGGGATATCAGTCATCTTATGAAATGATTATGCTTACTTTTTTTTACCTGTGCCCTTCACTACAAAATAGGTATAATGATGTACATGAAGCAATGAAATTGGCTTTTATGCAGTAGTATTATTTGCTTGTTACAAATATTTCTTTGAAAACTGTGTATCTTTCTCCTGCTTGTTAGCAAAATAGCTTAAATCTTGGACCAAGATACCTCTTTGGCTGTACTTGCTTGATAGAAACTTTAAATTCACAGGACTTTTTCTTAAAATTTAAGACTTAATGATGACAGATATTGTAAAGTCAGTCATTGACTTCCTTGAGATGAAGTTTCCTATCATAATCCGTGCTCATTTTAACAGACATTAATAATTTTAACATTGGTTAAGAAAATAGGAGCCTATAAATGTATGTATACAAACAATGAGTACAGTATCAGGTATCAATGCTCTTCTAAATACTCCTAAAATGCATTTCAAAGATTAGATGAGACTGTAGTTGTGAAATCTGATTTCACAAGGTATGTTTTCTACCTTCCATTACCAGTAGTACATTAGTGTAATTACATGTACTCTGAATGATTGCAGTGAGTTAGCAAATTGTGAAAAAAAGATTTTTCCTGCTGAAATATGCCATTTCTTACATTAAAGAATAGATTACTTTTTTTTACTTTCTTTTTTTTTTTTTTTTTTTTTGCAATATATGACATGGGCCTTTCATCACAGAAATATTATGCAATTTTATTATGTATTGTTTGCCCAAAGTTTTGAAGAAGAAATACATACTATCCACCATTAGAAATAATATGAAAAAGTTCTGAGGTAATGTCCAATAGTATTATATCTTTACAGGTGAATATTTTTTGCCTGCTAATATTTTTCTAGTTTCTTTCAGCTCTTTCATATTGTGAGAGTATATTCCAGTTTATGAGATATACCTGCCCTCCCAATGGACTTCATGGTGAATGCCTCCAGCCCTCTGTTTATGAGAAGAACGTTATAAGGATCAACATCTACATGGGTACAGTATGATGCGAGTTCTGCCTTTGAGATATAGAAGAAGCATAAAGAACAGTCAAATTGTTTTCTTATGTAAGGACATTATGAAAAGGTAGACCTTGGTTCAGTCAAAAGATTGCCAGTAGTACTTCTTGCTCACTCAGATGCAAGGTTGTTGTTCAAGAAGGACTACAATGGAAAAGGTGTGCTCTTAGCTTTTGTTTGTAGCCCCTTTTAAAACCATTCCCACAAAAATTAAGTTCTAACCCAAATCCCTTTGAGATTTAGTTCCAAATCCCACTCTTTTATTAACTACGGATGGAGGGAAAAAAAAAAATAAAGGTATTTAATCTTTCGTCCTACATACAGTCCCATTTGTTTTGGATTTTTTCTTCTTTTTAGTTCCCATCAATTTATTCACTTATCCACATGCAATACATACAGATTTTTTAAAAAAAGAGATTATAAATTAATAACTTAGACATGTATGTTAGCATCCACTAATAACCCACATTTCTATGTTAGCATCCACAAGCATCTACTGCTTGCTATATTTTCAGGACACATTAAGTAGCATTATTTAGTATCTTTGAATGTTCTATGCAACATCTATTTAAAACTCATGATTTTACCATGAGTCCATAAATCAAAGATTGTGAATAATATTTTTGTCTGGCCTTCAGGATAGTGTTCTTTCCAAATGTTTTAGGAAATTATTATTTCTATCTTTTGCTCTTGAACAATCTTGGCCTCATCTTGAACATGTAAGAAAATGAATTTTATATGCATATATAATTATGTAAAAATAAACAAACTTGTTTAAAATTATGTATGGCCTCAATAAAATTGCACAACAAACCATAGAACATAATTATTCTGTTTGTTTGATTCTATTCTTCCTCCCTTCAGTATTTGGTTCATTCACAGCAATGGTGAATTTGGGTGGTACAGGACCAAATGTTGTAAGGAAATTAACCCAGCCAAAACCATGATGTGAGGAGCTAGGGGGGAGCTGCTGCCACCATCTCTTTAACTAGTGAGGATGTATCAAGCTGTAACCCAATAAGTAGCACTGAATTAAAAAAAAAAAAAAAAAAAAAAAAGATTGGTAAGGACTAATCATACTATACACTATCTCTGAGAATGAGGGGAAAAAAAAGAGCTTCACACTGTTTTGTGCTGTTAAGACTGCTTATGCTTTGCTGAATGAAGTTCCTACATTTGCCTTAGTATTTATTTCAAGAGCCTAGTTTTTCCTGAATTCCTACAGCTTTCTTGATTTCAGTGGAACTGCACTTTGATCATTTGTCCAAAGATGTGTCTTTTTTTTTTTTTAAACCATAAATGAATAATGAATTTACATACCAATTTTGAAGAGCTTTACTTGTTCACATAAAATCATATTCATAACTAATTAATAAACTTTGAAACCACCTGAAGTGAGGGAAAATGAAAGTTGAGCTACTTTATACATCTTTACCACCTACACATTCTTCTCTTTAATTTTTTTAAAGTACTGCTCAACAAGAGTTTCAAAAAATAATGGCTTAGTTTACTTGCTTCTCTACAGAGGCAGCTCAGGGTTTCTCATTTGCACAATCTTATGTTGTAAGCAAACAAACAAACAAACAAACAAAAAAGCCCACCCACCAACAACTATGCATGTTTTTACACAGAAATCTGTTTGTGTACTGTTTTTCCCCAAAGTTGTCACCTTCATTAGAAATGCTTCAGACTGTTTCATTTTGAAACAGTCTGACAGAAAAATGGATCTATCGTAAAGCTGATTACTTGAGCCTCATCCTTAATATTTTTATTAGAATTCATCTGCAGAGGCTCATTTCTTCCTGAGTTCTGTGTCATTTAAAGGAATTTTAATATTTTGGGGAAAAGCAAATGAAATTGTACTAATATCTTGAAAAATGACTTTTAGTGACAAAGTGAGTTTGCTGAATTTGTCCAAAAGAAATAGTAATTGCCTATTTCTTGAAGTTCTAGTAATAGGCAGAATATTTCAAAGTGCTTCCTAATCCTAACGTAGAATGTTCAGTGTACAGAGAGCAATTTGTTGTCCATTTAACCCAGACAACTGAAGGAAATTAATTACTAATATAACTGGAAGAGTAAGTGTCAAGTCATGAACCCTTCATCTCATGTTTTCTTCATTTCTAGTTTAGATATCCTTGTAGATATTATTATTTAATCAAATACAAGTTTCCAGCTCAATGCAGAGGACTAGCAGTAAAATGTAATGGTTTCTAATACATAAAAGATAGACGTGCTCTTCATGACTTTTACGGTCTTTGAAGTCTATTGTTTCCTAATAAACAGAAAGCAACCTAGCAGTTAAAGATGAGCTGTTAACCTTCTAATATGCGATTCATATCACCTGTGTGTAGACATGTGAAATGCAGATTTCTGTCATATTACTGTTGTCTTTATTAGTTCACACGGAGAAAATAGCCTTTCTAGAATTAGATTCTTTCTTAACAGTTTAGGCTACATCTGTAATGAACTCCTTTGTATTCTTGTCTCGCTGTTTTATGTGCTAAGAATCAGGTGGGATATACATAGGTTCACAGGTGGGGACTGCATTTGATTTCCTTTTCCTGGGGCAATGGGGCTGAAATGTGCTTTACTGAATAAAGTGTATATGTGTTTTCAAATGTGGGAACCAGAATGTCCAGCTAAATGCAAAGCCATCACATCAATATCTAAGGCTGTCTAAACTGTTTCAGCATGACTAGCTGTCTAGCATAGTGCCTCTTTGACCCCATTGAGAATGTAGGCTCTAACTTTTAGATATCTACAACTACTACAGTTCAATCCTATTCACATGTTGTTTCTTCCACCAGAAGGCAGTAGCAAGTTATTTTCACCAGTCAGCAGCAGCAGACTGTTTAGGTCATTGTACTTCAACTAAATTGACCTAATATTTTTGGAATGAGGGAGTTAAGGCATTGTGTGCTACCCTTCTACTTGATGCAGGATAGATTAGAAACAATAAGGCTCCTTTCCCAAGGTGGAAAGGGTGATCTGGGTGGATTGTCTGAGAAATAAAATATTTTAACAATATTCAAGACAGCTTGTTAAGAAAAAATGCAAAGAAATACCATACATCTTTTCTTTTACTCATATTATATATATATATATATATTTCTACAGAAGTATTTGATTTAATTTACAAAAATATTTGAAAGAAAGCTTCCTGTTCACTTCAGTTAGTCCTTTCTCACACAGTCATAGGAAAACCATTAGTACAGATATATAGAACTGAATGACCAATGAGTAAATTCTTGTCTTTGAAGACAAAAATGATACTTGGACATTATGCAACTAATGTTTTTCCTTTGCCTTCAAGAAAAGACTCTATTTTGGCTAAAAATTAAGATGTTACAAAGATTCCGTAATAATTTAATCTTAAAAGAAACAAAAGGCAAGGGCTGTAAGAAGAAGCAATTCATGTTTATAATCTTTTATACATTCAGTATGTGATTTCTACATTCCTCATTGTTTATGTATTTTCTATGTAGTGGGGTAAAATATTTACCTTACTCGGAGTAATGACCAAACTCTTGCAAAAATCAAAAGCACCAGTTGGCTGATGGTCACTATCTGTTAAGGTAAACCAATGGAAGCACTAAAACTAAGCATTGCTGGACTCTTATTTATTTATTTATTTTGAATACTGCGTAAAGATCTAAGGGTTTTGTGGACTTATTTCTTGCTATTTCATGCTCAGAAACAAACACAAGGTGAAATTTCTTCACTTAGGTCAAGAAATGCTTATGATCTGTGATGGGTTGAAATGCTAAAATGTATTTAGTTTAGATAGCTTTCAAAAATAATACCTTCCAATTTCTAATTTTTTTACTCAAAGATACTATATTATACTTTTTTTTTTTTTTTTTATCGTAAAGAGTGATACAACAGGAAAAAGGAAGTACTATAAGAGGAGATCAAGAAACCAAGAACTAGTAGTGGGAAACTTAAAAGCTGATACATTTGTTTTGATGGTAGTGTGAAACAAACCTGAAAAGCTTTACTGTCTGAATACTTGTCTTGTTTTAGAATTAAAAAATAAAAAATAAAAAATTAATAAACCCAATTCTTGAAACAGACCTGTGTTATCTATGAAAACTTCTCATTTAAAAAAAGTGTTGTAAGAAATTTATATACAAAGATTTCCCTACATAAAAGTATTATGTAGAGGAAAAAAAGAAACAAACACACACCACAAGAAAAAACAGATGTTAAAGAGAAAAATCCAGATACAAGTGTTGGTTTTGATATGAAATTTACGGCACAGATTTTTCAAAAATATTTAAGATGTCATAAGACTCTACTGAATCAGAGCTATTGCTAGGGTGGTGGTTTCTGTATACCACTGAAAGCCTCCAGTTCTCTGTGTTACAGAAGTAGTCCAGATAAAGTTGATCCATGTCTAACTATATTTTTAGAATAAAAAGACTTGCCCCTTCTAGGAATCATTTTATTTTTCATAAGTGCCAAAATTTAAAAGTTCTTAATAAATATATCATTTTCTTAAACTGTTCTCTAATGTTTGGACATTGTCAAGTGGAAAGGAAAGATTCAAGTCTGGGAACACACAAATACATGTGCACAGATGATCTCCTTTCCTTCTTCCAAAAAGCTTTCTAGTGGTGTTCCCTGGCTCATTACAATTTTTGACCAATAAGTTAATTTCACAATTTAGTGATAATACATTAGCTCTCAAAGTATGGATTTTTCTTGAAAAATATCTGCTTCATTGCTAATAATTCCCTGATATTTTTATAAACACTTTCTCCAGACAGTTAATTAGTGTCTGCTGAAGCTTCTGATGGGAAATGCGAAATGAGTGCTTTATAGCACCATAGGGGAAAATGTTCACATTTTACACAAAACAGAAAAGCAGCCTGAAATAAACCTGACCCTATGAAAGGATGGTAGCAATGGTATTAGACTGTCCTTAAAAGGGATTTTTTATCTTTGAAATAAAAATTGTTTGATTTATGAATGTTTTTCCTCTATTCTATTGTCAATGGACAAATGTCTATACTGCTATGCTTTGATTTTCCTGGAGTATTTGAAATACTAGTTATAGGAACATAGGACAACATATCCTTTTTATTTCAGGCAATATTATAATTTTTCAAAATGATAGCGAGCTCTCTACATCTACCAAATCTGAGAATGCATGCGTACAGAAGACCCCAAATATACGTACTTAATAATAAGGTGTTTCAAATATGTTTCCAGAGTAGAAAGATTTGAATAAACCCTGACACTTTTCCTCAAATGAATCTCAAAGGACCCACCAGGCAGTTAATCCTTTACCTTGATCTTACTTACCTGTAGAGTCCTATGTATATTAAAATTGGGAAGATTATAAAATTAACATGGATTCCAGTTTCAGCTCTATGAAGATAACACCCAGCTTTATTTTCTACTATCTGCAGACAGCACCCTCATCCAACTCTGTGGGCTCTTCAGCAGGCTTAATACCTAAATGAAAAGGACTTGTCTAAAACCTAATCCAGGCAAGGTGGAAGGAGTGGTGTGACTAGGAAATCTTTTTTGAAGGTTATAACTCAGTGCTGTGCTCATCAGGGAGAGATGAACTGAGTTTCACCAGAAAATTCACAAAGAGTGTAATAAGGAAAAATCCAAGACATAACAATCAATAACTGAATGATCAGACACTCAGGTGGGATTCTGCTTAGCACTCCATTTGTCTTCTGCTTAAATCAAAACAGGGACTCAGCGTGGGTCTCTCATTTCGGATGAATTGTATAGCAACTAGGTTTTCTGGCATTTGGAAATTAAATGTTCTAAGTCTTCCTTTCCTGCAATTAGCTATCACCAAGAACCCAAGAAAACCCTTTTGTCCTACCAGAGCTGGCAATGTTTAAAAGAAGTTTTATTTCTTTGTCTGCATGTGTGCGTGCACATATTTAAATTGTCCCCTCCTATGGTCTGCACTCTCAGGGTATGCATGAAAGCTTGCTTAAAAGAAATGAGAACTGCCCTTTCCCTGTATCATTAACTGGTAGGCCTGAATTATGGGAAGAACCAGAGCCCCAAAAGTGATGCTCACTGGAGGGTGTAGCACAGGCTCAAGCTCATGCCTGTGTAGGCTGGCAGCTATGAACGCAGTTACTCTACCAGTGAATGTCTTAGTATGCCATGGCATAAGCAGACACTGTTGCCATGTGCAGTGGGATCCCTTTTATGCCTGTAAACAGCTGTTCCCACACATTGGCAAAACTAGGTACGTGTTAAATTGTTAGTTTTAACTCCTGAAGTGCTCCATTATGCCTAGCAGTGTTGGTGGTGTTACAGATGAAATCCTTATGGGTCATAACAGGTTTACAACTTTTACCAATATGTTATAGCAACTATGAATCATGTTTTTAGACAAAAACAATCACCTTCTCTTTTATCAGATTTTTTTACAGTGTCTTCTGATAGGAGGTTTAAACAATTTGTCACTCATATTTCCATGGCATACCACAAAGCAGATTTTGGATGAGAGTTTGCTTCTGCAGTTCTATTGTATCACAGTGGCAGGGAATGATATAAATATGCAGACTGATATTGCCATAACCATGAATGTATGGATAAGCAAATATTTGCAATAGTAGCCAGAGAAGTAATCAGTTACTTTCTATTGCTATTTCATGAATGTTTAATGTGTTTTTCAATTAATATTTAATATACTTACTATTTTTTTTGTTTTTGATTTTGTTTAATATCTAGATCATTTTTCGCCTTAAAAATAGATTTCTAAACATAAGAAGGTATAACCAAATTCAGTGCAACCTCTCTCACTAGAATAGCTTTAACCTTTATCAGACTTCAGCATTTTTGGGCAATTTATGTATCCAATTTGAAGCTTATTCTTCCATTTTGTTATGCATTCAAAACTTCGGCTGATATGAATATGAAAGAATTGCAATATTAAGTCCTAAAAGTTAATATAAATATTTTCATAGTTTAAAAATAAAATATAAAACACTGCAATCAGTATTTACTTAATTTCAACATACTTCTAGAAGTGTTTACTAACCATACACAACAGATTTAGGGCAAAAGAACTAAAAAAGTTACAAAGGCCTCCCATTTGCTTATGCTGAGTATATCTACAAGCTGTGCACAAGGTACATAATAGTGTTAGAAAAAGATGAAAAATTCAAAACTAAATTAGACTAGCTTTTGCTTTGTTTGTGTCTTAATTCATGAGTACTGCACTTCTTAATCTACATGAAAGTCCTTTTAAATCTATTTGCCCTGGAGATGTTTTCCTTACTTCTTATCTAATTTTATTAGGGATGATACATCTGTGGTAAATGAGACAGCTAAGTTAACATTCAAAAAAAGTATCTCTTTTCTCTTCAGGTGAGGACGTACCTCTGCTCAGATTGTCTCTCTGTCTCTCTGTCTCTCTCTCTCTTTTTTTTTTTTTTTTTTTTAACAGATTCTGAATTCTCATAGCACCATCTTGGCCTTGAACTGGCCCAAAGGTGTGTCATCCCCAACTTCTTTGGGCAACCTCTTCCAGTGACTTACTACCTTCATCTTAAACAATTTCTTCTTTATCTCCAATCTAAATCTACCCTCTTTCAGTTTAAAACCATTAGCCCTTGTCTTGTCACTACGGACAAGACAATTAAAATTCTTGTTCAATCTTTCATATAAACCTACCTTATATATACGGTCTCCCTGGAGCCTTTCTTCTCCAGGCTGAACAACCACAACTCCCCCAGCCTGTCTTCACAGGAGAGGTGCTCCAACCCCCATCATCTTCGTGGCCCTCCTCTGGACTCCTCAGGTCCACTTTTATTGGGGATCCTAAAGCTGCACACATGTACTTGAGGCATGCTTGCCCACAACTATACTTTCCCACTGCTTAAAAATATTTTTCAGCAGTTGCTGTAAATTATATTTTTTAAACCTTTTTCCTTTGCATCTGTGATTTTCATATATGAAATGTGGCAAATATTCTGTTACCCAAATCAGTTCCATTGTAACAATTCATCCTTCAAGTGCTTTCAAATAAAGGAGCTAGAATAAAAGATTTAAAGTGATGGCCTTTTATATAAAGATTTTACTGGGCTATTATACCTCTAAAACCGAACAGGTATTCAGGCTTGCTAATTCTTTTAGTTTTTTTAGACAACAGAAAGGAAACAGGAACTCTAGACTAGCTATATGCTTTGTTTTGTTACGGTTATATTTCTATTTATTTCAGTTATTGTTTAAAGTTCTGCAATGTTTAGTATCATAATATCTTACCATGTTTCAAAGCACCTAAAAAAAATAATTTTTATCACATCATCTTCTTAGGGGTCAAAGTCTTTCCAGATCTGGATCCTGAAAGATTTGAGAAGTACCCAACTCTCATTGCTTTGCTTGTTAGGCATCTGAATACCATTAAGGCAATACATTTCAGACAGCAGTTAGTTTTGTTCTAAAATATGTGTCTAAGATACTGATGGTGACTCACCATCTGGAGACATTTGATTTTCCATTGACCAGAAAGAAAATGTAGACACATAACAAGACCAAATCTTTTATTACAGATTACCAATATTAAGCCTACTTCCGTTACTTTGTATTTCACCCATAGTATTGTGTGAAATGAATCACTTGTAAAATAAAGGGGTTGTTTAATGTTTCTGAAAAAAAAAATAATACCAAAACTAGCACAAAGATACCCCACTCTCCTAAAACTTAGGAACATCTCTCTGATTACAGCACTATGTGCAGTTTCTAAATGTCTAGAAAAAACTGAGTTGGTAGCTTTCAATATCCATAGAAAAATTTGGTTTCTAATCATACGTATAAGAATAATTATAAAAGGCATCAGGTAAGTCAGTAGTAATATGAAATACTGGGGCAATCTAACAGGTGGTGTAGCAGAAAGCAACAAAGGTTGGTTGCTTTGACATAAGAAATATCTTTGATACAAAAGGGGTATAAAAATCTATCCTATCCATATTTTCATTATCACTTGAAACTTACAAGCTACCTCTTCACTGCTTAAGATATATTATTTAAATATTATTATCTTGAAACCTGGATCATCTGAATCTGAAAGTATGTGCCCAGAAGGCATAGGTTAGAATAATTAATAAGTAAAAATAATAATAAATATTATTTTATACATAGTTTTGTGTATAATGTGAATAGTAAGTGGGAAGGGTCAGTATAATTAATTATGAAGGTAAATGACAACTTCTATATTTCTCACCAGTTGTCTTTTATCTGTAATCAAATATATGGATACAAACTTTTTGGTCCACAGTCAATTCCAGATATGGAATTAGATGCTGTTTCTCACATATCAACCCTTAGCCCAGTGTACACTTGGCCATCTACAAAATAGCATTCTGCCAGAAGCAGTTAGCAGTTTGCAAATCAGGTAAAAGATGTGTTAGGTTGTGAGGCAAAATTCAGACTCCAGAAAAATTGATAGCAAATAAAAGTTAGTGCAATATCTGCTTTGTTTTATCATCACTTCAACAGGTGTTTCCTTTCAAACATACAACACAACATTCAGTTCCACGTGGCTTATTAAATCTGATATTTTACAAACATGGATTCATGAGTTGCACCTACACAAATCATTTTCTTTTCAACAAAGCTCATTCTGTGACATTTCCGCTTCCTACAACTAAATCATAGTGAGCTCGTAAGATTATGGAGATTAGTAACACGGAGGCAGAAATAGGAACAGAAATGAGCATTGGAATCAAATCCACTTGAGTAAAGGGGAGCATTGTTATATGACTTTGACAAGGAACATCCACGAATGTAGCCGTTTATCTAAGGGGAATGTAGTGGATGGCATAAAAAGTTTTAGTTATGAATGTCGGACCCACTCAATTTTGCCCACCTAGTGTACAACTCTGGGAGCTAGTTGTGCCAATGGAAATTCAGAGTAGAGGAAAGGGGTGCTATCTTGGACTACAGTCAGGAATACAAATCCTTTTGCTTATTTTCTACTGAATGAAAATCCTGGGACTTTCCATCTTCTCTGAGATAAAGCATGGTATGAAAATGATGTGTGGGGAATTTAGTGGCTCTTGAGAAAGTGCTAAATATTCACTGAAAATAGTCTGAGGATAAGGAAATGCCTTTTTGACAAGATCCAATTTCAATATTTTATGGAGGATTACTTCAGTTACACGTTTTGAATTAATTAAAAAAAAAAAAGACCTTAGAAGTGAACCAAACCCAAACATTGCTGTGAATAGACATAGCAAGAAAATAAAACTTCCATTTTGTAAGAGGTTTTCATAGTTTGGAAGTTATTTTTGGTCTGGATTGGAATGAAACTAACATTTAGAGTGATACAGAAAATGATTTAAATTATGAAATATACAAGTTTATGATCTAGCTGATACTTGTTCAGAGATGAGACTTGAACCCCTACAACTGTATCTTTAGTCTTTATATATTTTTATCATTAATTTTATCTCAGGTTTGAGAAAATTTCTCTGTGAATATGAGCATGTTCACTTTCAAAAATAGTTCACTTGACAAATCTCCCCCCAAAAGCCAAATGTTAGAAACACTGATTTCTCTCATTACAGCTGTCTGTTTATTCTCTAGGTGAATTACTCTTGGGTTATCTTAGCAGAGAGATGAACCTGTAGCATTCTAAATCCTGTTTGGGTTATGTTGTTATCAACAATAATGGACACATGCTCCCAGTTGCTACTTGAGAAGCAAGCCTTTTTAGGAAAATTGGAGCTGCTGTTAAAGCGAATCTGAAACCTCACCTACCACCAAGGAGAAAGGAGACATATCTATTAGCCAAAATATCACATAATATGTAGCTGGTGAAGTTTGTTTTTAAAACACGTTATTTAAAAGCTGCATAATCAAGCTTGTGTCTTGCACAGATGCAGAGCTTCTTTGCTTTTTCCCTTTGGCGGCATCTTTGTTCTCTGCTTGTGCTCGCAGGGTATTATCACCCAGGGTATAATCTGGATTACTGACCCAGAATTGCTTTCTGTCAGGCTCACTGATATATAGTGGTGGGACAGGGAAATGTCTCCAAAACCCAGGGACTGCTTTCTACAGTAGGAAGTGTCTCTTGCTGCTGACAGTCTTGCATGAGGTTGCATAGTGTTAGTAATACCAAATTTTCCACTGATGGTTTATGTTACTAATCATCATAGGTAACATTGTTAAACACAGGAAGGTGTTCACGGTTCTGGCTGTGCAGCTTTCACTCCTCTCTCCCTCCTCAAAAGCTTTAGAACTTCTTTTGTTTGGTGGAAGATTTGATGCAGCATGAGGGACGGTGCTACAGAACTGTGGGATACTCTCTCTCTGGATACAGTTGGCTTTCTGAAGAAAGAGTTTGTTTGCATCATTTGTCTTAAATAGCTGTCCCCAAAACAAAAACAAGCAAACAAACAAACAAAAACCCCAAAGAAAAAAAAAAACACAGAACAAGAAACACATTGACTGAAAATAAAATATGGACAAGGAAGAAAAAATGTCTTTCTTGTGCTCATCCATATTTCTTCCAGCTATCCCCTTCTATCCATCAAAACTCTGCTAAGGTTCTCATCATGGTACTGCCTAAGTGCTCCTTCCCATTGATAGAGCTATGACAATATGTTTCATAGTTTTCCATCAGTGAATCAAAGTGCAGCAATTCTCAGACCATACTTCAGAATACGACAGCATAGCATGTTTACATAATAAGTAGCTGGTAGTATTGTTCCAAGCTGTTTATTTTGACTACTTTAATTTTGCAACTTATCTTGATTTTTATGAAAACAGAATACACATTTTCCTGGTAAACTGTTAAAAACTGGACTTCAAGTTACTAAGATGGGAGATTTGCCTTAACTGTGTTTAAAATGAATACAACCTAATGATACTGCTGACGGTCTGAAGGAAGATTTACCATTCCTGTAACGATAAAGACAGCACTGATGAGACTGCAAGAATAAGGAATACTCATTTCATCAAAGCACCAATTTTATTCACTAAGAAGAAATTACTGCCAGATCTATGGGGAAGAGATAGTGAGATTATCTCAGCTGTAAAAAGAGAAGCTCAAATTAAAGTCAATAAAGCCAACAGAGTTGATTCTGCCTTCTGATAGGTGCAAGACAAATTGCCACAAAATATATCTTCGAAAATCAGACTCTGAGCTTCCCTCTAACAAAATTAAAAAAAAAAAGGAAAAAATAAAAAAGGAAAAAAAAAGTCACACAGCATGCCTTATTGTGTTTCTTTAGTTATGGGTTAAGGGATTCTGTGGTCTTCTTTTTCTTGTTTCACATATACACCCTTAGAGAAGGAAAAAACATCAGGTCAAAAAACCTCAGATGTTTGTGTTGGACTGTGATTGCTGGAGATTCTTTTATTCCCACTTTTCAGACTTCTTCCGTTGTGAATACTTTTTCAAGAAAATAAAATAACAAAAGTTTTTGGCAACACTGATCAATCTTACTTAATGTGTTACTTAATGGTAACACAACAGCAAATTCCTAGGTACTCCAGCAGTGTGTATAATGCTCACTAGTTCTGATACTTGGATGCCTGTATAATAAACTAGCACAGCTGGGATCTTTAGAAATGAGCTGAGGAACAGTTAAGCGAAGGACTGAATAAAAGAGAATTGGATCAGTGCCAGGTGAGAGAGAGAGAGGGAGAGAGAGACTTTTCTTCATGGCCCTGAGCCAGGAGTTTTTTACAAGCGTCCGCATATACTTCTGCTGTGAAAAAATATGGAGGGAATTCAACCCACCACAGAACCATGAATATCTTAGTGGTGAGAAACAGGGTATGTACTAGAAAGACCTGTTTGTGCTCCTTGTAGGCCTGCAGACTAAATTCAGATCCCACTGTACATTGAAGAGGCTGATGTAGTCACTCAGGATAGGAGACCCTGTCTTGGGGTTCTGAAGAAAAGCTGCATAACTTCCATTGTGCGTGACCACAGACAGAAACTGAGGTGATTACAAAACTCACCAGTCTCTGAGGGAGCATCTGAGGGGGGCACTTGAATATTGATGTAGATTTTACTACTTATATCATGAGAGTTGAGCCTTATGCTCCTATATTTAAAAAATTAGTACCTGAGATGCCGGTAGCCAATAGTCCATTCTCTGGACCTGAAGAAATGTGTGAAATGGAGCAGCACCTGATATACAGGACAACATCCTTTTCTGCCAGAAGAGGACGGCTGCTCTGGAACAGTCTCTGGTCTGTGTTGTCTTTGAAACGGGTCCAAATACTGCCTGCAGAGTGTAGGTCAGCAAGACCAACATGGAGCTTGGGAGTCTGCTCGCAATTAAACAATATTAATAATCGCACAGCGAAGATCAAGTCCATACTCTAGCCCTCTGTAGTTTACAGCATGGATATAACAGAGAGAAACTCCTGGGGCTTGTGCTACAACAGTTTATTATATCTGGAAGGCACCTGAGAACTACACTGATGTGCAGCAATATAAAACCACAAGCAAAACGCAGAATGTGGTAAGCTTAAATATGTCTCACACTGCCAGATATGGTTGGGTGCGTCAGAGACACCTTCATTCCACGTTATTATCTACTGGGCAGCTTTTCCTCTGATATCCTCTTTGATCTCAGTGGACTGCTGCATGGTAGGTGGACTTTTATTTAAAATCGCTGTCAAGGCTCATGCCATCAAAGATGAAAATCCACACCATCATCAGATGGGTGTCTTAGGCAATACTGTCAGTCCTGACTAAGCCAACAGCCATAGCAGAAAGGCTGCTAAAATGTCAGGCAACAAAAGTAATTATACAGGAGACACTTCAGACTTACAGGAATATGAATCTTGTCCCCTGAGAAAACTGGCCTTGCTCTGTGGGTAGGAGTGGGGCCTGAGGATAAGCTACTGCATGAAGCTTGTAGCTGGTGTCACAAGGAGGGGAGAAAAGTTGTACCACTGTGCCACAGCCTCCATCATGTTCTGGAAGGGTGAGGTGACTTTGTGTGTGGCCATTAAGGCAACAGGCCTAAAACCACCTCTGTACAATGTGACCAGATGAAGTAAAGGAGGAAGTCAAGTTGAAAAGCAGGGGACAGGTTGGATGGGGCTTTGGGCAACCTGGTTTAGTGGAAAGTGTCCCTGCCCATGGCAGGGCAGTTGGAACCAGATGATCTTTAAGGTCCCTTCCAACCCAAACCATTCCTTGATTCTATGATAAACCTTCAGGCACTTTTTCATCACTGTTATCTGGTGAAGACATCTATATTTAATGCTACATTAATACTGATGAGATTTTTGTGAAAAGAGCCCAGAATAAATCTAGAGTGGTTGTAGGCATCCTTTTATGACTCAAATGTTCCCATCAAAATTGCTGTTACATTTGTCAACTGGGATAAATGAAGCTATTGACTGAAGACATCTCTGCCCTAGTCAGATCCATAGAAAATGGACACCTGAGGAGGGAAAAACAGAAAATAAACTGTGACATTAGCTTTCACAGCTTTTTCAGAAACATTGATAAGGGCTAGGGAGAATATATATATTTGTATTCTATAAATAGATGTATGTATTCTATACACAGATATATACAGACCTCAAAAAAAGTTTGTGGTTTGCTTCAAGTTGAGATGAGAGTTGGAGTTGATTTGTATATAATAAGCTGATTCATCCTAATGGATCAGTGCTTTCTCTGCCTTTCTCTGCATTCTGGCTGCAGAAAACGCCACATGCCTATTACTTAACATAACGTGCTAGTCAGGGAGGACACCTATTAGAGAGAAAGACAGAGAGATCACAGAGCTCAGTTTAGAAGTCTGTCTTCCTTTGCAATCCTCCTTTCATCTCGTCTCCTTATGCTTCTGTGTTTTTCCTTCATTCTGTTTCTGCAATAAATGATGATGAAAGAACATTCTGTGTAACCCTTGGCAATAATTTTTTCTCTTTCCTTTCCTTTATTTTTTTTTCCTTGTACTTTCCTCATGTGCCAAACAAAAACCCAACACTTTAAGTAGATAGTGGGTCAGATTTCCCAATTAACAGTGAACATTTTGGTATACACATAATTACCCAAGAGAGACAGATATTTCATTACATATACACTAAAAGTACCAGGCTCTCTTGGGTAATCATGTATAGATGCTCTCAGATGCCTTTTATGTGTCTCAGATGTTTTTTGTAAGAAAGAAAAAGAAGCTTTAAGAAAAATTAATTTACCCCAAATGTGTTGTTAAAGTTGAAAGGGCCAGTTGGTAGAATTTGTACCTAAGAAAGTCTCACAAGTTTGAATGATGGCTGTTTGGGGAACTGAAATCTAGAGCTACAGCAGCAACCTATCAGTTGCCTTCCATTTCTAATTGTTTGATAAGATTTGATTTCTTTCAATAAATGTGGTAATAAGTTTTAAGGATTTAAGAGCACACATGCAATCGAAGGCAGTAAAGGGAATCTTTTAACAAGAGGTACTAAAGAAATGACACCAAGCGTTCACAGAGTGGATGCAGAAAATTCTCATGAAGTATAAGATTTGAATTCCATATTTTCATGGAAACTGCATGTGAATATTCACAAGCAATTATTGTACAGTATTTTGCTGTTTGACAGTAAGGTATTATCAAATATTATAGATTGAAGAGGGGTACTTCTGCTATCAACTGATTTTATAATCTGAAGTCCTACATGGCACAAGACAGAGAATCTCCTTGAGCAACAAGAAATCACTGATTCTCTTGGCTGCAAAGACCTTTTCATCCAATGTAGTGCATAGAACACTTTGTACTTTACAATAACTTTGATATGGTGAATACAAAACGGAATTAAGTTAAGCTTACAGCAGAAGTGGCATTTTCATCATGAACCACTTACTTTTATTACCTTACAGTGGAACTGAAGCTGCTGATGCTTCATCTCAGTTTCAGGGTTCTGTATTTTTTCCTTAAAGTAAATTGAGATATCTATGGGGACTTTTTTTTTTCTTTCTTTTTCTCTTTTATTTCCTTTTTTTTTTTTTTTTCCTAAAATGATGAAGATATTTTTCATATTCATTTTTTAGAGCTACAGTAATTGGAAAAGCTTTGAAATCATAATTTTGGTGTGACCACAAGGGAAAACTGAAATACTTTAACTTATAAGAAAAAAATATTTTTAAATAGCAGGAGCACGCATATTTGAAAAGAGGATGTATGGCCAAGTAGATTCTACTGCTTAATGAATGGTTAATGCTATTTTATGCAGTGTATAGAACACCATCAGGAATGGTGCATATGCTGGAACTTCTAAGAGGGAGGACCCCTACTGCATGAACCTGGTAATTAACAATTCATCTCAGTGCAGTGATGGACACTGTACACCGGGGCTGCAAAAAAAAGTGTCAAGAGAAGCAAAAGAAGAAGAAGAATTTCAAAATACTCCTAGAAAATCAGCTCCTGTTTTCCTTCATGATCACATTAGAAGTGTAGTGAGTATGGTTCTGAGATTCACTGACTTGTGTCTGTTGACACGATTAGCATTTTCTAAGGTTAATTTTTCCTTCCCAATTCTCTCTGAGTGTGGATGAAACTTAAGTCTTGGATAACAGAAAACAGTATGGCTATGTGAGCTTTCCTGCTCATCTGTCTTCACCAACCTCCTTTCACCTCTAGATGTGGGAAATGAAGGATAGCAGTATTTGAACAACCAGAACAACAGCTAAATAAACATTCATTACAGAAAGGAAAAATACCTTGTCCTTATCTACTCCCATCTTCCCTCTCCCTTTGGATTCATATGTGACACACTGTGTCCATATGTTTTGATTAGGAAATGTCTCTTAAAGTTCCCCTAATATTTTAAAAGATATCTACTTATAATAAGCTAGACATATTCATTCTGAAATGCAGCTATCAGTGCACATAATCATTTCATTTCTTTCCTTAGGTGCAAGCCTTGCTTTTTTGGACAATGCACTGAACTTTCCTTCAGTGCTTTTCTTTTCTTTTCTTTTCTTTTCTTTTCTTTTCTTTTCTTTTCTTTTCTTTTCTTTTCTTTTCTTTTCTTTTCTTTTCTTTTCTTTTCTTTTCTTTTCTTTTCTTTTCTTTTCTTTTCTTTTCTTTTCTTTTCTTTTCTTTTCTTTTCTTTTCTTTTCTTTTCTTTTCTTTTCTTTTCTTTTCTTTTCTTTTCTTTTCTTTTCTTTTTTTCTTTTCTTTTCTTTTCTTTTCTTTTCTTTTCTTTTCTTTTCTTTTCTTTTCTTTTCTTTTCTTTTCTTTTCTTTTCTTTTCTTTTCTTTTCTTTTCTTTTCTTTTCTTTTCTTTTCTTTTCTTTTCTTTTCTTTTCTTTTCTTTTCTTTTCTTTTCTTTTCTTTTCTTTTCTCTTTCCTTTCCTTTCCTTTCCTTCCTTTCCTTTCCTTTCCTTTCCTTTCCTTTCCTTTCCTTTCCTTTCCTTTCCTTTCCTTTCCTTTCCTTTCCTTTCCTTTCCTTTCCTTTCCTTTCCTTTCCTTTCCTTTCCTTTCCTTTCCTTTCCTTTCCTTTCCTTTCCTTTCCTTTCCTTTCCTTTCCTTTCCTTTCCTTTCCTTTCCTTTCCTTTCCTTTCCTTTCCTTCTTTTCTTTTCTTTTCTTTTCTTTTCTTTTCTTTTCTTTTCTTTTCTTTTCTTTTCTTTTCTTTTCTTTTCTTTTCTTTTCTTTTCTTTTCTTTTCTTTTCTTTTCTTTTCTTTTCTTTTCTTTTCTTTTCTTTTCTTTTCTTTTCTTTTCTTTTCTTTTCTTTCTTTTTTCTTTTCTTTCTTTTGAGATTTTTTTTAAGACCACTAAAAATTTACTAACAGCCTGCATAAAAATGCAAGTTTTAGTGCTATATACTATCAACTCAAAATTAAATTATAAACTCATAACTCATTTAATATATAGTTATTATATTATATATATATTTATTATATAGTTATCGTATACTCTTTATAACTCATAAATTAAAAGAACAGAATTTTGCAGAGCAAGTTTTGTTGTGAATAATGTAAATCAGTTGTTCAGGGTTTCTATTTTAGTATAAGACTATGTTCCTCATTATTGTAGTAAAAGAATACATATGTGGATTTTGCAGCTGGTAAAACAATGTATTTGTTATATATTTGCTGACAATTTTACTTTTCTTAAGCATTAGCTTATGCCGAAAAAATATGCTGCAAATGCTGCAACACCAGTCTTATACAAAAAAGAAATTACTAAATTCAAGACACTGATTAGAAAAGCATGGTTGTCCCAGTTGTGGGACTCTTTATAATGGCTTACATGAATATTTCAATCATCTAGAATATCATACTGAAAACAGCAAGTAAAATCGATGCCTTTTGGAAGGCTGCAGAAAGCCCTTTGTGTAAAGTCATCATTTTGTACTCATAGTTTAAGATAAAATTCTTGGCATGGGGAACTTGCCATAGGATCTTGTTCTATGCCACAGGACCTTGTTCCCTTGCCATAGGAACTTATCTTTTGAGGTGGTATTTGCAAAGTTCCTAGAGATATGAATTTCAAGAGCAGCAATAATACTGCAGAAGTTTAATAGAATTAAGTTCTAGGAAAGGAACCTATAGAAAAGGACAAAGATAACTACTGTGTATGCTTAACTGTTTTTCATATGAATCTAATGTTAACTTTATCTCTTTCTTTCATATCAGGTAGATGCAGATATGTGTCAAATAGGGTATAGAAACAGTTATTTTTCCCTGTTGCCAGGACTAAAAGAAATCTTGCATTTACATGTAGAAGTTGCACAATAAGAAAGACATACGTTAAAGTGCTAACAACAAATAAATCGAGACAGACAGATTTAAGTGAAAAATGTCGTTGTCAGTATTCCTGGAATGAAACATGAGCTATGTTTTTTCTATAAAAAATTCTTACAAATTCTACAGTTTTATGTAATTCTAGTACTTCATATATACTTACATGATTTTCAAGGAAAAAAGGAAAATATGAATATGGATAACGGGAAACAGTTCACTCAGGCTTACTCAAACCAACAAGAATAAAATGGTGAGTGTAGATGTGCAGTTGATGTAAAATGACACTCATCTCTTTATACATTACACCCTTAAATTTCCGAGCATTCCTTCCAGACAGAGTTTGTCAGGCTATTTTGATTGGAAAAATTGCTCTCACCTTTATAGGAAAGGCAGTCAAAGCATTGTATTGTTTGAAATTCTTTCTTTTTTTTTTGTTTTTGTTTTTGTTTCCCTTAATCTAAATTAATCCAGTGCTGTGTGCTTTATTTGATGGATGGGGGAATGAAACAATTTATTTCACAAAATAAGATAATATAGAAGTGAATTCCGCTTTCAAATTCCCAGAGCAAAACCATAATAAACAAAAGACATCAAAACAGCTTGATGTTCACTGGCAAAGGGAGAGTAGAAAAGTCAGTTCTTTTCTTTTTCTTTTCTCATATATGGAAGCTTTCTCCCAGAAAATCACTGAATTTCCTTACACCTTGTTTCCAAGTGCAAAGCAAGAACGACACTTTTTTTTTTTTTTTTTTTTGCTTTAAGATAAAACAAATCTCAACTAGATCTATTTCCATAGAAAAAATAGGTGCAAATATTGTAAAATTATTTAGAATATCAAACTTCATCAACAGTCTCCTACCCAAAGACACCTTGTAAGGAATCTTGGCACAGCTCTATACTGTCAGTTAAGCTTGGGTGTCACATGGGGCCTGTGATCACACCCACTACTTGCACTAATGTGCCATTCTTTGTTGAGCTGGGCTCCCTTCTCCAGCGTCAGAGTCATAAAACTGAAGACTACTGAAAGTCTGAATTCTGTCTTTTAATATGGCTGGCATCCTTGTACTCAACAAAAGTGCAAGTTTACATTGCAGCATGTTTCATAGTTGCTGGCAACAGCTGTCTTGTAAGATTAGCTTATAGTCTTTAATTAAAGAAGCTTAATAAAGTTTATTTCTGCATTTCTAATTATTACATAAAACTTTAGCATGTGACTTTAGTCTATGTGTTAATATAATATACAGCCTCGTGTCAGGAACAGTTATACCCTTGGTAAAATATGGCAACAGTGCTATACACACCATTCTGAGTAATGTTCAATTTATAGCTTACATGGATACAATATGAACTACTTTGATTTATACTGTATGCCCTCTAGCAATACAAGCCAATGTTCTCCTTTCCTTTTTTATTGCAGCAACAGGACTCAGTGCATTAAGGTTGCTTGGATTTTCCTATAGTAACTACTTGATCTTTTCAGCAAGTTCAAAATTTAAAGAAATTCTGTGATGGCTATTCTGTCCTCACCTGTCTGCCATTACATTTATATTCCACAAAATGCCAGGGAAAGCAGTAATCTATGACACATTTTACCTTAGGCTAAATTGGATATTCTCAAGTAAGCCAATATATTTAATTCTTTAAAATAAGATCTATGGAAAATCACTGTCTGAAAACTTTAAAGGTATGATCATTACAATAATTGTGTGCATTTTTCTTCTGCTTTGTTGTTGTTGTTCATTTGTTACCTACATTTTTTTTTATTATTTTATTATTTTTATATATATATATTTTTCAGAGTTAAGTCTCCTAGCACCGTTTTGTTTCCTGAATAACTTAATTCTATCCCGGGTAAACATATTTATTTATTTATTTATTTATTTATTTTTAACAGATGTTATGCAGGAAAGAATAATGTCCAATTACAATGTTTGTCTAAGTCAACCTGTTGGTTCCCTTGCCTTTAACCTACTGGCCAACATCCTCAGCTGAACAAGAAAAAGTCCTCAAGGCTATGTCACTATAAGTTTTAAGAAGAGAGGAGACTGCATACAGGGGAGACATATGTCAATATTCCCTCAGAGAGATAGAATATTTTGAAGTTGCAAGGGATTTTAGAGAAGTTTGACAAGCTTATAAATATGGAACTTTTATGCATTTTTTTTCCAGGGAAATGTATTTTTCTACTTTCTATATTGATGTTATTGAATGATTCACCTTATATATATATATATATATATTTTTTTTTTTCTCCATAAAATGTTCTCTTGAGGTCTAACTAAAAGACAGGTAAACAGCAATCCTGCTTTTCAAGCATTCAGTATCATTTCATTTGATAACACTCCATCTGGAAGCTTACCAATAGGGACACCTTGAACAGAGGTAGGAATTCTTAAGTATCGAATCTATTCTTTTTTTTTTTTAATGTGTTTCTCAAAAATATATATATATGTATTTTAACCTGATAAAACATGTCCTTCCAAGAAAGAATATAGAATATTTGCGTACGTTCTTCTGTGGAATGCTATGATTGTTGGTCATTCTGTTTATATTTTAACCTGGCATGTTTTCTAAAGAAAAGAAAGAAGAAAAAATTAAAGTTGAAATTCACGACTGATTTTTCCTCTCTGCTAAAATCCAATATAATCTGATTGTTGTTGCAATTTGTGTTGGAGGAAGATTCTATAACTATGCCAAAATAAATGGTTATATCCAGTAAAAACATGGATTACAGAATGGGCCAAAAAAAAAAAAAAAAGACAATTCCTCTGGATAATTCAAAAGCAAAATCTAATTTCTACAGGTATACAGTGCATGCCAACATGCTTTAAACAAGCACAGCTGTACACACAGTGATCAAATGTAGCTACGGGGACAGTGCCTTATTGATAGCTGAAAACTGACCATAGAATGAACAGGCGAAGCATAGATAGATCAATATTAAAATTAATACTAAAAGGTCATCATTTTCCTTTATCACTACCTAGAATCAGTGCAACAATGTCTTGAAAGAGAACAGCCAAACGCAATTTCTCTCCTTTTTATTTTTCAAACATTGATTTCAGTCAAAAAGAAGGCGGGGGAAGAAGAATAATCTATTTTTCTATAAGACATCAAAAACTGCCTGTAAGTAAATATTGACACTTGGTAGATGTGTGGGTTTATTGTAAAACACTTTTCCTTTTTAATCGCTATAATTCTATAAATCTTCACCTGACATACTGGTGTGAGCTTTTTAGACCAGATGTTGTGTGTTTCAGTGAAAGAAAACAACAACAACAAAACAAGCAAACAAAACAAACAAAAAACCAGAGGCAAACCTAAATCTCACAGACTGCTGTACAGATCCTGTTTTGTTTTTTTTTTTTTTTTCCTAAATGTAATATCACCATCTTACACTGTGTAACTTAATAGGTGACAATTATCATTACTCTTGAGCTGTAGTAACACACAGACTCTCCTTTCCACCTTGATCACTATTGTCTTTTAATTGAATCTGAATATTTTATGAGGAAGAAACAGTAGGAGCATAGCTTTTTAGCCCTGCTAGGTGTTATTGCAGAAAAAAAATCATATATGATGCTAACAGATGCATAATTTAAAAATAAGGGATTATTTCATAGCTTTTAGGAAAACAGAGGTTACTAAAATCCCAAAATACACATTATAAAAGCATCATATAACATAGTGAGAATAAGCATGACATCTCCCAAATGAGATTCAAAATGCTACTCCAGCAGATGAAGAACTTGTCAGTCCCAATACAATTTATAGGTAAGGAACTGCCTAACAATGTGAAAATCATGTACTAACAGGAAATCAATCACATATGAACGGAGGCACATACTTTCCAACCTTCATGGCAGCTTCTTTATTCTGTCCTCTACAGTTCAGAATGGATTAAAAGACATGGGCACAAGAATTAAAAATCAATAGGAAATCATGTCACTCAGCATCCAATTTGATGCAACAGAACATCAGATACTGACACATCGGCAGCAAGAAAGCAATCCTAAATGGCCTAAGTGTCATATTCTTTAATTATTTCAACAGGGGTTATCCATTTCTCTTACATAGTATGGTTTTCTAGAGACTAGTAACTTCAGAAATCCAAAATGTATGTATTTTTGTGTATATAAACTTGACATTTCATCCCAAATCCAGACATTCCTGAACAGCAAGAGAATATCATTGTTTAAGTATATCTCTATAATCTATCTGATGTTTCTAAGAAGGATGTTATATATCAGGCTATGAACTGGGTGGAGCAAACATGGAGGCAGGCTAATAGCCTCTAAAAGAGAGATAGGAATTAGTGTTTAGTGAGACTATACGTATTACTCAGAATAAGATTCAAAGATGTAAAAGACTGAAGATAATCTTTTGACATTCAGCTGACAACCTGATTCTTAGTTTACAAGCTGAAGGAAGGTAATTGCTAGATGATGAACAGGTCAGTATCTGTTCTCTAGGGTATGTGAAGGGTATTATAATTAATGGTTCTGTAGCATCACCTCTAAATTGCTTTCTAAACAGTAACATCTGTCTCTTCAACTTCAGGGAAACAGCTTCAGGATTTTGGAGAGATCATCTTCCTGCCAGTTCCTGCAGTTCTTCAGTGGCACAACAATCTGTAGGAGGCGACAGCTATCTGAGTGGGGACAGTACTAAAGTGACCACAAGTAGTCATGTTAGCTTCTCTTATCTGTTGTATTTAAAGGGTTTATGATTATGAAGCACTAGCAATGGAACCTACATAAAAACTACAGTCTTAGTTCCATATTTGCCATAATATTTATTTCTTCCTATCTAAACTCCAAAAGATAATTTTCTCTTATTCAAGTAGCACAGATCGGAATTTACAATTAAACATCACCTGTTTCCTGTAAACCTGTGTCCTTAAGGATGGTTGAACAAACTGTGATTAAAACCTACTTACTTTTTCTGGGTTTAGGTTGTTAAATCAAATGACATGCTAAATTAGCGTAATCTGGAGATAAACTAAAGTCTGTGATGGAACCAAAGTACCATTAACAAACTTTAAAATCACATTTTATTGATTTTGTATTTACTTTTTACCTTAAAGATACAGGATGGCTGTTTGGAATGACTGCAGGAGATTTAGAACATTGCGGACAAGAGGAAATGAGAAATCCTGGCTTGATTACACTATGCACAGAAAAAAAAAAAAAAACGTGGTTGTTTTTCCATGTGAGGCTTTACATACCCACACATTGATAAGATCAGACTCAGTCAGAATAATACCCAGAATATTTTCTAATTGCATTCAAAATTTGTATTAACATTCATTCTCCACTGGACTCTTGGCGTCTTCTCCCAAATAATGTTTAAAATAGCCTGCAGGAGGTTCTGCTTCCTTGCAGCTCCATCTCAAATCACAAGATATTTCACAAGAAAAATAGAAAGGATAAAAAAAAAAAAAGCCTTCACTTTTCAGCATCAATAAGATGTTTCCTTTTGTGAGAAAAGAAATTATGTTTCTTTGTGTTGTTTTGCCTCTTCAGTTCCCTCAGAGAAGATCAGCTAATAGAAGTAAAAGCAAAGATGGTAAAAACTTATGTGAACATCTACTTGATGCATGATTCCTGTCAAAGTATTTAAATGTCTTAGGCCATATAGATTTTACCTTTTCCCAGGACCAGAACAGAAAGATAACCTCAATGGAATATTTTTCATCAGACAATACTGATCTGTCAGAACTCTACTGATGCTTCTCCTAGACATTTACATTGCAGGGTGGAACTTCTGGTCAAAACCAGTGTGGGATGCATGCTGCAGAACAGACCACTGATTATTCATGTTTAAACTTTGTTTCTCAAGTATAGGGATATAGGTGCTGAGGCTGGATTGGTTTTTGTTGTTGCAACTGTAGTGCCCCTTGTAGTAATGGCATCTTGTTTTAGTGAAAGAACAGGCCAACTTGATTGACTTGATGAGATAGATAATCATGGGTCTTGCTCTAAAATGGTCTTGCTCTAAATAAAGCAGTATTACCATATGACCCAGTATACGTCTTGTCTGTTAGAAAAGCCATGAGTACTGCGCTGCTGCCATAACTGGAAAACGAAGTTCTGCTCATTTTCCTCATTCCTTTCCTTGGCTTTGTTCATCAGGAATTTGAAACCCAAGATCAGCTTAGGAATTTTTCATAAAACTGAAAAATACATTTGAGATCAAAAGCCCTACAGGCTTCACTGTGAATGCTTTACAAAAATGCTATACTATTGGCCATATATTCACAATTAGTTACATATGTTGCAAAATTATCAGACTCAATACATAGGTAAGAAGACAAATCTATTCGCATCAACAGAATTTGCATAGGCTACCTGTAGCACCTGGTTGCCTTATAAATACATAAACTTATTTTCTACTCTTCCTGTAACCATTTAAAAACTATTTGCTTAACCTATTTATAAATGGATTGTTGTTATGACCTCATACCCTGTCAGAGATAAGTTTATTTGTCCTTGTTGATGCCGGTGAAGTCAATAGCAGTGAAGGTGTCTTTGTACGTTATTAGCTACTGAGCCATGTCTGACCATTTAATATATACCTTCACCAAAAAGATGTCTTGGCACAGGTAAGATGTCTCATCAGTTCTGTGCAACCCTCTGGCAACTTATCAATCTCTAAAAAATGCCGTGTGTACTAATAAGTTTACCATTACGCTATACTTATTGTTAGAGAAGCCTATGTTTTGCCACTGGAAACTAGACTTGATGACCAGAATCTTTTGCTTTTTAAATCTTGTTATTTTTCTCATATAGTATATTGAATTAAATACATCTGTGTGCTTGTCAAGAAAAGCACTAACACATTATCAAGCAAAACCAACAGCAACATAGCTGCTTTTGCAAAACTGGCATGGGGTAGGAAGTATTAAGGGTTTTTCTAAAAGCTGGATTTAACAATGTTTAAAGTAGATTGGTACAGGGATTCCCAGAGTTGTATGGTATATAATAATGCAGTTTTCCACAGCAGTTTTTTACCCAATGTTTGAATATTTAAACGAAGGTCGGCTGCAGAGGGGAAACAACAGAAGGCACATATGCCTTACAAATGCCTTCTGGTGCTGAAGCTGAGCTACTCTGACATTGGCTGTGTGAGGGTGTTCTTCCTGGTCATCAGAATTAGCTTCTCTCTGCTCAGTTGTACCTCCTATAAACACAAATGTCATTGTTTACAACTTCTTTCAGATTAATCAGAATACTTTTAGCTGTTTTTTGTGTGTTTGTTGTTCTCTTTCAATATTCTTCAAAACTTTGTCTTTTTTTATCCAGAACTTCTTCATGACTTAACCACTCTGAATCACTCCTGTTGTAATCTCTGCATATCTCTACTGTGGCTACATTTGTCCTTTCAAGAGAGCAGAGTTACTCCCCAAAACACATAAGCAATCAGGCTATCTTCTTCACCTTTGCAAACATTCATACAACTAAAGCACTTAACAAGCCAGCATGTAAAATGCCTCTAAAGGTGACTCTTGCCCAGGTTTCTCCTGTTTTGCCAAGCTAATCATCTGGTCTTAAATTTCCATGTTGGATGCCTGTTGCAGGGCTGTTTGAATTGATTCCTGTAATGGTAGAGAGGCTGGGCTGTTAGCAGTAGGAAAGCACATAATGCTGATCCTGGATAATAATAAATTATTCTGAATAATTTATTCAAGTCTCCCTGTATTTTTTGTCTCTTCTCCAGCTCTGCTTTTAAGAGGCATGTTACTCTGTGACCCTCAAGCTGAAAGGAGGCTGTAGAGCTACAAATTTATTTTCTCAAAAGTAATATTTGATGATTACTGAAATTCCTGCACTGATGCAAGCCAGTTTCCCAACTGTTACCTTAACTTCTAAGAACAGTCTGTCAGAGATCTCAGGCTTGAACAGAGCTGGGTGAAGACAGCTGAACTAGCTCGTACCAAGCTGTGTTGAGAAACAGAAATAATATATCTTGGTAGAGCACTGCACTATGCTTCTCAGTTACTACAGCTGTATGGCCATTGTGACTGGAATTGCTGTTGCGTAGTGATATGTCAGCTAGCCACACCAGCTTACCTAGGTTTTCCACTAACTGTAAAATTAGGATTCAGTTCACAACTTCAGGAAGAAAAGCTCTGTCTTCCCTGAGCTTTTGAATTTTCATTTCTTTTCTTATTTGTGTAAATGGCTGTTCAGTGATGTGAGCAAACATACAGTCTCAAGGCAGATGTAGCCATCTTAACATTGGTTTTACCAGCCTTTGTCTAGATGAGTTCTAAATCTGACCCATAAAGCCTCTTGTAAACTGTACTGTAAACTATTACAATAAATCATTATACTGCTAACAATAAAATATTTACAAGACAATTATTGAAGAAGCTCTTGAGAGCTTAGGATTCCATTCTCCTTGTGTATTTTTTGTTTTGTTTTGTTTTGTTTCCATGTAAAATTGCAGTTCTGAATTTTAACAGGATGGAAACAGAAAAAGTAAAAATACTGCACCTTTGAATCTTCTTCTCGATATTTATGCCTGTCTAAAAGAGGAAATTACTTTTATTTATTTATTTATTTTTGAAAAAGTATTAGAGGAATAATATGAATATAGACAAATTTATAGTAAGTTGAAGTAAAGAATAAACATCAGGAAAAAATATGTATAGATATATGTGAATAAAACAGTGGATGTTGGGTTTTTCTATTTATGACAACTGAGCAGTTAGTAAAATTGCATGAACATGCATTTTTCATACTTGTTAATTATTCATATTAAATATACTTTTATGCATTAAAATATTAATAAATTGGCTGTTTTTGATGTTGTTTTTGTTTTGTTTTTAAGAGGAACACTGGTCATAGATGTTCTGAATGGGTTTCTGATCATTAGGTTACTAAGATTTTATCAGTTCAAGGATTTTCACTAACAAGTAGAAAGAGCTATGGCTGAAGTATAAAACATTTTCCAGGCAAGGAGAGAGACAATTTTCAGTGACTAATTATAGCTAGAGGTAGCTAGGAAAAAACATCAGGGTAAAAAAATATCCATCAATGGAGTTAATTTGGAGCTGGTGGAAGTATGGTTTGAAAAGTGTTTGGTGAATGATCATAACCTTATTCATTCTTCAAAACAATTTCAATGTAACTATCTGTAATAACAGTGGTTTGATTATAGATAAGATAAAAGGCACATTTTGCAATGGGACTTTTTGTGTAGGTGTGTATCAAGGATGAATGAAGCAAATTTGTTCTGGGAGGTTATAAGGAATTATTAACTATCAAAACTGACAGGGTTGATGTTCAAAACATAAATAACGTAAATATATTCCTCCTAAAAGGAGCTTGGTTTTATTTTCTTTGAATTTCCAAAATGAATTGTGACAAGGAAAAAGAAGAAGAAGAAGAACAAAAATATCTGTGGAAAAGAACATTATTTTGGTTAGATCTATAGTTTTGGCTATTGGAGACCCCAGTTCAGTTTCTCACTCCAGTTAGTCAAGGCATATCACTCAGTTGGATTCGAAATGGAATGCTAGTATTCTGACATTTTCTTTTGTCTCCTAAGACTATGTTTCTATCAAAAGATGAATGGGTTTCTCCTTTCTGTTAAAAGAGTTCTTCCTTCACCCTTTCCCCTAGGTACAATAACCTACTTAATACATCAAGTGGGGGAGATTCTAGTTGTGCCTTCTTCTGCTTAAGGCATTCGTGTTCGGAGAGCTCATTCTTATGAAGGAGTATCTTATTCAACAAAGACCAGATAAGAAAGGAAAGACGACTTTTGACTTCAGTTGCATCAAACAAAAATATTGCTTGCCCTCTGCTAAGTAAGAACATAGTTTACTGATCAGAGCCTTCACTAGGGAACAGCAACAGCTGTTTCCCATCTCCACCTTTCAAATGGGAGACCTAATCACTTGGCTGGAGTGTCAATATTTAATTTTCTGTGAAAATCAGTTGTTTGAACAGATGGAGATGGGAATATCCCTTTAAACTCCAAAATGACTGATATGATGTTTGATGAAGTCTGACTTCTGGGATGAAAAGCAGTATGTCTGAAATATCACAGAGAAAAGGAAGTTAGCTCTGGACTCTCCCAGACTGAATGAATAACAGAACCAAAAGGCTGTTGTGCAAGAGGTGCTCTACTTCATCTTTCTTTCTTCAGTGTCACCTTTCAGAACAGAATTTGTTACTCAGAAAATGGCTGCTGGTGTGAAACTGCAAGTTGAACACATGTTCAAACGCACTACCCAGTGGCATGCTGTAGACAGAGAGCAAGGAATCTCTGGAGGACACCCAGAATTTTTCTTTAGAAATGCCAAGTTCTCTCTATTTGTGTAAGAAAACTTGGAATGTCATTTGCAATCTAAATGTTGATTTTGAATTTTTAGGTCTTAGAGTACTTAACTAATATGAATAAGGCTCAATCCCTTCATTTATCTGCAGTTTAATATCCTTGAAAATGTGGGATGATATCAACTCTCTGTCTCATAAATTCTTCCTTTAAAGACATATACTAAAGATTGATAAACTTTTGAAAAGGGTTGTGATAGGCCAAACAGGAACTACCAACAGACATATGAGATATGCCTTCATACATTGCAGGGAGAATGTCTTTTCTCCAAAGCATTCACAACCCTACTGGTGGGATACAGTTGTGGAAGAAATTTTGATAAGTAAAGCAATTCTCCTTATTGCTTCTATAGTATCACTAAGGTTATTACATTTTTTTGTCCACAAGTTTTGTTAAAGAAAAAGGGAGTAACTGGGATAAAATCTCTTTTTATTTTCATTCAGAATTAAGTACAGCACATTTTAATATCTGGATATTTGATAAACATTTCAAAGCTAGGTGCAAAATTTAAAAGGACATTTGTATGTACCACACATTTTATGCAGAAAGTGTTTTATATATTTTACACTCTGTCCTGTAATTCCCATTAATGATAATGGAAGTTACAAACATAGTATGCATTATAAAGAGCATATGCCACAGAAATCTGACTTTTCAAACATTTGTGCTTTTACATTTTTAAATAAAATTCATAAGTCATCAGACTACAGAAGCAATGAAGCAGTACAAACACAGGGAACAGACTAAGAAGTTAAATAAGGTTGCTACAGAAATATTAGTCTGTTTTTACTCTCATACTGTGAGTGTAATGCACTGGAATTATGACTGTGACTATCTTCTCTACTTGCTTTTCTCATTTTCTATGGTCAACATTATATTGAAATTATTGTAAGGGCAAACACCATTGTACAGTTACAAGTACTTTCAATAGGTAAAGTATACAGTATAAAATCTCTACTGTTACTAAGTAAATGTCATATTTCCCCAAACCCACCAGCAAATATTGATCAAGAATCTCAAGCTTTTCAAAGAGCTCTGAAGTCAGAGTGAATTAGTTTATGCAGTTTCAGAACATTTACAACATCACTATATGTTGCTAGGATAACTTAAGGATTTTTTTTTTTATATATATATATATAATTTTCAAGGATTTAGAAGATGGCTACCTGACAGGCTGCATGAAGAAGTTACTGTGGGGTAGTCTGAAGTTCTATATAGTGTTGTATAACTTATGAATATGTCATCGTTGAAACATAGGAAATAAGGTCATGCTAGAGCAGAATGTGCTCTAGTGAAAGTAGGGGTAATGTGGTAGTCATATTCACAGAAAAGTATGAACAAAGGCAATTTACAAGTGTTGAAGAAGCTGACTGAGGTAATTTTTTGTCCACTCTCAATAATCTTTGAACAATTGTGACAACTGGGATAGGTACCTATGGACTGGAGGAAAGAAAATGGCATGACTACATTCAAAAAGAGCAAGAAGGAAGACCCAGGAAACTACAAGCTGGTCGGCCTCATCTCAACCTCTGGGAAGGTGATGGAACAACTAGTCCTAGTTTCTAACTAGTTTCTAACTGGCTGAATGGCTGGATCCAGAATGTGGTGACCAGTGGTACAAAGTCTAGTTGGAGACCAGTAACTAGCTGTAAACCCCAGGGATCAATATTGACTCCAATCCTTTTTAACATCTTCCTTAATGATCTGGATGATGGGATAGAGCGTATCATCAGCAAGATACAAAACCGGGAGGGGTGGTTGATACAGAAGAGGTCTTACCACCATCCAGAGGGACCTTAACAAGCTGGAGAAATGGGTGGACAAGAAACTCATGAAGTTCTGTAAAGGGAAATGCAAATTCCTTCATGTGGGAAGGAATAACCCAGGTACTACCACATGCTGGGGGCTGCCCAGTTGGAAAGCAGCTTTGTAGAAAAAGACCTGAGAGTCTTGGTGGACACCAAGCTAACCATGAGCTAGCAGCGTGCGCTTGTGGTAAAGGCCAGTGGTACACTAGGCTCTATTAGGAGGAGTGTTGCCAGCAGGTTGAGGAAAGTGATCATGTCTACTTTGCACTGGTGAAGCCACACCTGGAGTGCTGAGTCCAGTTCTTGGGCCCCTGGTACAAGAGAGACATGGAGAGAGTCAAATGAAGTGTCATGAAGATGATGAAGGGAATGGGACATCTCTCACATGAAGAAAGGCATAGAGAACTGAGAAAGTTCAAACTGGAGAAGAGAAGGCTTAGGGGGGAATCCTATCAATGTATGCAAATATCTGAAGGGAGGGTGCAAAGAAGATGGATCCAGGCCCTTTTCAGTAGTGCTCAGTGTGAGGACAAGAGACAATGGGCACAAACTGAAACACAGGAGGTTCTATCTGAATATTACAAAACAGTTTTTTACTCTGGGGGTGACTCAACACTGGCTCAGAGAGGCTATGGAGTCTCCCCCTTTGGGGAGAAGAACCATCTAGACATGGTTCTGGGCAGCCTGCTCTATGTGGCGCTGCCTGAGCAAAGGGGATGGACCAGATGACCTCCAGAGGTCCCTTCCAACTTCAACTGTTCTGTGAATCTGTGAACCACCACATTACGCTGAACTTTCAAATAGTAGCTTGCCTTGAGGTAGATTATTATTAGTACTACTCCCTGTTTGATTTTCTTTTTATAATAAGGACTGGAGTCAATAGATGCATTCTGCAGTGGATGTACTAAGTCTCCACTGTAATAATCTTGACAGCAAGAGACTGGAGATAATACATAAAATAAATCACTCAAGTGGAATGCCCCATGTCACGTGTTTGCCAAATTTTCTCTCTTGAATGAACTGAAAAGGAAAGCAATGGTATCAAAGCATCCATGTAACCAAACATGCAAGTAGAGGAAATAGTTTTGTTACCTGCTACTAGGAAAAGAGTTTGCAGACTTTCTGTCTTTCCTATATGTATACAAGTAGAATGAACTGGTGGCTAATTTGTGAGTTTGCTCTCCAGGCTTGGGGAATGCATTATTTTAGACTTTTTATTATAATATATCCAGAATTAAGGTCATATTTCCTTTGACCTGTATGGTCAGGCAAAGTCAGTAGTCCAATTGAATAAGCATTGCTTTCTTTCTCATTAATCGAAGAAAAGAATTATATGTGTCGTTTCTTTCTTTTCTTTTTTTTCTTTTTCTTTCCTTTCCTTTTCCTTTCTTTTTTCTTTTCTTTCTTTTTTCTTTTTTTCCTTTCCTTTCCTTTCCTTTCCTTTCCTTTCCTTTCCTTTCCTTTCCTTTCCTTTCCTTTCCTTTCCTTTCCTTTCCTTTCCTTTCCTTTCCTTTCCTTTCCTTTCCTTTCCTTTCCTTTCCTTTCCTTTCCTTTCCTTTCCTTTCCTTTCCTTTCCTTTCCTTTCCTTTCCTTTCCTTTCCTTTCCTTTCCTTCCCTTCCCTTCCCTTCCCTTCCCTTCCCTTCCCTTCCCTTCCCTTCCCTTCCCTTCCCTTCCCTTCCCTTCCCTTCCCTTCCCTTCCCTTCCCTTCCCTTCCCTTCCCTTCTTCCCTTCCCTTCCCTTCCCTTCCCTTCCCTTCCCTTCCCTTCCCTTCCCTTCCCTTCCCTTCCCTTCCCTTCCCTTCCCTTCCCTTCCCTTCCCTTCCCTTCCCTTCCCTTCCCTTCCCTTCCCTTCCCTTCCCTTCCCTTCCCTTCCCTTCCCTTCCCTTTTTTCTTTTCTTTTTTCTTTTTTTTCTTTTTCTTTTTCATGTCTTCGTCTGTAAGTAACAGTCCAATTCTAGTTCAATTTCTCTGAATATCATAGGTTCATGTATCAGGAGGCAGTTCCCTGTCAGTAATTTTTAAACTTGACCCTGCAGTGTATGCAGTTACATAGCAGCCATGAGTTCCTTCATGATTATTTCTCCAGCTTTTCACTCTTGCTGTCTTTGCTTTCTGCATGTTTTTAGTCCTGATGAACAGATATGGACAAGAACGTCCCAGATTCCATTGTTGCAATCACAGTCTTTCAAGAAGCTTTTTCGTTTGTGGCTCAATAGCTGATTGGCCTACCTATCACCTTGTGCAGTGAGTCAAACTGCTAGAGATTCCTCCACTCATTTTCTACAATCAAAATGATTGCACTGCAAAAAAAGATTGAGGAATTGTCTAGTATTCTTCTCTTCACTTTACTGATCCAGCTGACAATCTGTGATAACAGAGGGTGAATATCAGGAGCACAGTGGAGGGGTTATAGGATCTATTAGCACTCCACTCTGAGTTATTACCTTTCCACCTGATCTGTTGCAAATCGTAATGTACTTTACACTAACGGCAAAAATGGAGTTCTCTCTGTGCAGGTGGTGAGTGACTGAAGTTCAGCTTTGTCAGATTCCTAAAAGCTACCATTCTCTATCTAAAAGTGGATATGCTCCCATACATCAAAGGTCTATCTCGTCAAGAACGATGTCTCCAAGAGTGACCCAGAAAGAATGTTTTAGAAAAAGTATATGGACGGGGCAAGCATGGTACTTTACTGAGACTCTTCCAGCCTGCACAACTTTGCTGAACCAGGAGTGTTGCTTTTCCTACTATTTTTTTAGTGACCTTGGGTAGAATTTTCCTGCATTAATTTGGTTGTTTACTGAACACTTTTTTTTCACTTTCACATTCATATTGTTCTTTAGCAAGAGACTTCAAAGCCTAATCATGAAGCTGTGAAAAGATCTTTTTCTTGTGAAAATCTTCCTGCTTTTTGCTTTGAATGTGCCACCTGCCATTTTATGCTGTCTAGTTCTTGAAACATTAAACAATCATTCTTTGTTTCCCCTATGTATAACTTGTGATTTTATAGACTTCTACTATGACCTTCCCCCCCCCCCCTTTTTTTTTAACCCTTGCCTTCTCTGTCATGTTGTCCTAGCCCATGGACAGACTCAAAGACAGAATGCCTCAGATCAACAAGACATCTGATCTGCTTGTCAAACTTTTTTTCTCAGGTACCATCTAAACTCCATAGTTAGAGACAACCAGGGTATTCCCTGAAGCACCACTAAGTGCTTCATCATAATGTGTAGGTTGAGATCCATACCAAGTTGTAAGATGATGTTCTGATATATCCTGCCATCTTTAGAAAAGAAAAAGGTCTCTTAGAGACCAGATCTGAAACTCTGTGAAAATTATAGTGCTTTGCTGAAAGACACTGAAACTATCAGAGTCCACTGGGGGCGGGGAGGGTCTCAACAATTTTAACTAATTGTTTGTAGTGGTTGCCATGAAACATGCTGAAATAACTGTGAGAGCAAAAACTTAGACTGATAGAGAAAAATTGCCCAGTGGTATCATCAAGACATTGTCAGTGCTCCTAGGATAACAGCCAGGACGGAGGTAAGAATTTCTGACAAAACCTTGGGGATATATCCTGTCCAGAGGGCATTCATTCATAATGCAGAAGGTTTTTGAGTGGGAAAAAAATGTTCTGGAAGCAATGAGCAACACGAAACGTTATGAATTCTCATATCTGTTGCAATTCGAGAATGTGGACAGAGCCGGCCAATACGAGGATCATATTTTCTGTAATGAAGAAAACATATGTGGGGAACTGTGCCGTATTTAATATTTCAAAGGTGTCAAGGGTTTTTGCTGACTACTGTGAGTTTCAGAAGCCAAGAAAGAACTTGGTTTCGTTAAACAGCAGGATTTTAGAGATATATTTGTCTGACAAAAAATGTGGTCTTCTCTTAGACTTAAATATTTTAGACTATCTGATAGTATCACAACAGAGATGAAGGCCTCACTGTGTGAGGAAATTTGCAAAATGTATCATGGAAGGAAGCATCAGCTATGAATTGCTTACAGTTTAAATAGAAATGATGGACAGACAGAGAAATAAAAAATGAGAAAAATCAAGCAATAAAATCAACTTCACGTAATTGTCAGGTTCAATAGGCAGTCTACTTAGAAACACTGCCAGAATCTACATTGCCTTATTCTAAGTTATTCTAATAGCTTGTCTCTTGGATCATTTTACACTGCATTTGACTTTATGACCTTGACTTTCTAAATAAACTGGATGCTACCATATTGATATAATTTCTTTTGGCTTATTTTGATATATATATTTTTTTTCAGATATGCTTGTAGGAGTGGAATTTCATTGTCTGAAAATATTTCTGGAAATTTGATTGTAAGTTGCTGTACGTGTTAAACTCTTATACCTTCAGCATCTCAAGGAAGTTCAGCAATATAATAATTGTCTTCTTCAAATAATTGCAAGTATTGTGGTAGTACCTAGACAAATGCACAGGTCAGACTACTGAACTAAAATATTCATATCTATTTTGAAAAACAAACCAAACCAAACCAACAACAAAACCCAAGAAAATAAACAAACAAACAAAAAAATTCTCCCTCCAATAATGACATAGACATTTGGCGATTAGTGAAAGAGTCTGAGTTCATTGAATAAAAGTTCCTTTTTGGGTAAGCATTGCTGACCTGTAGGGAGGCTGGTGTTCTGAGTGTATTCCTAAGAGCACCTGACAGGATGAAAAAATCAATGCTCAAAAATACTTGTGTGTGATGTAACTCTTGGTGAATGAAGGCAAAAATCACTGTTTTGTTACCTGTCTGGGAGCTGAGAATCTTCTTAGGCTCAAACTGAAGATTTGCACCTGGTACTTGAGAAATGATAGTTTCTGAGAAGATATTTCTGCATATGTCTGGGATACTCAAGTGGGAAACTTTTGACATTAAGAGACATCAAAAGCAGGAGAGCGTACCGTATGTGTAAATTCAGAGTAAACAAGGGTTGAAAAATGCTTTGTTGTATCTATCAGACCAGTGAAGGACATACCATTTCAGCCTTTGGCTCCTCAGAGACAAAGGTAAAACAATTCATGATTGATATCTTGTCAAAACTGCAACTATATCAGGATAGTTTAGGTTAATGAGGAATATTATCTTTTTACTAAGACTTATATGACAAAATAAAAATCCATGTGCAACTACTCCAGAACAGGTATGAACATTCAATATCATTTCTGTTAAATGAGCTAGAATATATAAAGCAACATTAAAGCAATCTTTATGTTTATGCAAAGACCGTTTGTATCAATTTTGGCCTAAAATTATAGTGATGATCATATCCAATATAAAATGTGCTAGCATATGTGGTAGTTTTACCCTACTACGCAGCTGAACTCTACCACAATCACTCTCTCACTTCCACTCTTCAAAGGGAATGGGGGAGAAAATACAATGGAAAGGGCTCAAGGGTTGAGATAAGGACAGGGAGATCACTCAACAGTAATCATCACGGGCAAAATAAACTCAGCATAGGGAGATTAATGTAATTTTTTTCCTATCACTAGTAGACTAGAAAAGTGAGAAACTAAAAGCAAACTAAAAACACCTTCTCCCCCATCCTACACAGTTCTGCTCCCCCCAGGCAGTGCAGGGGAACAGGGAGTGGGGACTGCGGTCAGTCCCTAACACTTCATCTCCACAGCTCCTTCACAGTCCCTTTCTTCCCCTGCTCCACATGGGTTCCCTCCCACGGGATGCCGTCCTTCTCAAACTGAGCCTGCGGCGGCTGCCCACAGGCAGCAGCTCCTCAAGAACTGCTCCCACATGGCTCCGTACCACGGGGTCCATCCCCCAGGAGCAAACTGCTCCAGCACGGGTCCCCCACAGGCGGCAGCTCCCCCCAGACCCCCTGCTCCTGCGTGGGCTCCTCTCCACGGGCTGCAGCTCCAGCCTGGGGCCTGCTCCTGCGGGGGCTCTCCATGGGCCGCAGCCTCCTCCAGGCCACATCCACCTGCTCCACCGGGGGCTCCTCCACAGGCTGCAGCGTGGAGATCTGCTCCGTGTGGGACCCCTGGGCTGCACGGGGACAGCCTGCTCCACCAGGGGCCTCTCCCCAGGCCGCAGGGGAACTGCTGCTGCCTGCCTGGAGCACCTCCTGCCCTCCTGCTGCACTGACCTTGGGGGCTGCAGGGCTGGTTCTCACTCGTCTCTCTCCCAGTTGCTGTGGTGAAGTAGGTTTGTTTTTTTTTTTTTTTTTTTTTTTTTCCACTTCTTAAACCTGCTCTGCCAGAGGCATGCCCAGTGTCTCTCCCTGGCTCGGCTCTGGCCAGCAGCGGGTCCCTTTTGGAACTGGCTGGAGCTGTCTCTGATCTAACATGGGGCAGCCTTTGGACTCTTCTCACAGAGGCCCCCCCTGCAGCCCCTTGCTACCAAAACCTTGCCATGTAAACCTCATACAGGAACTTAGCACATTCCCGCCCCCCCCTAGAATGACTATGAAAAGTCCGAGTTGAAATATATCCATGCTTTATGTCATTTATGTCACATACTTATGGCTTACAGAATTTATGTACCCTAAATCCAGATTAACTATCTCATGGATTGTGGTATTAATTGAGTTGCCTAATGAGGTTGGTATCTAGGGCCCTCTAAGATGCTCTAAGGTATTTAAAACTGCTACATGTGCCTTGCAGATATGTACAGTCAGAGCTGGCATGTGACTGTCGTGAATGGGAGCTGGAAGCCAAGAAAGATATGTCAGGACATCTAAAATGTCACTGGGCACCTGCATCTCAGCGACTGGACCTTTAGACTTGGAGACAGCACTTATAATTCTGTGATACTGGACACAGACAAAGCCCTGCTGAGCGCACAACTGAAGCTGAACTGAGAGTCAACGCTAGTAAATGCCCTGTGGTGTACTGTTCAATATTCTATTTTAAAGTTTTCAGCAATAATACTGTGTTGACTGAAAGAACGTGTTTATGCTGTACTTGTAAAAATGATAATGATAATGAAAGCATGTATTGTGTTAAGTTTTAATAAAATAGCTTCAAATAAGTACACTAAAATAGTTATATACTAGCAGCGAATTAGTACACTGGTGGTTGCATAGTTCACGACATCTACTTTACATACAGTTTGGGGAAAAAGGGTGAATTTGGACTAATTTTTTGTCTAATTTCCTGGACCATACTTATGGTTTGAGGCTGTGCAAACAGTCAACCATTTCTTTCACCTTTGCATCTGCTGTACAGTTTGGGCAGTATTTGGTGTGTATTTTGTAGAAATCTAGACTAGAGTTTCCAGTGAAGTTTCCTCCAAGAAAAACTTATTTTTTTTTTTTCTCAACAGAACCACTCTTCAAACAAAAGCCCAAACAGTAGAAGCACTTGTGGGATTTGAGTAAGATTTGAATGTAATGTATCTGTAAGTATATCAGAAGCCTACCATCCAGTGAATCCCCAAAGACATACTGCAAAATACATTTTTTTTTTTAGTGTTGTCTTTTTTTTTTTTTTTTCAGTCATTTTCTTTTGTTGTGGTATAATACTAAACTATCAGAGGTTAGAAAAAATAAGCTCCCATTATGTGTTACATCTTCTCTCCCAGAATCTCATCGTTAGTGTTAGTCAATAGGGGATGCTAAAAAAGCAGGATAGGGATGTAGAAATATTCCACAAATATTCTTCAATTTGTGTGTAATTTAAGGATTTCCTGGGCCATTAGCTGTATCCAGGTCATTGTTTTTGGTAGCTATTGATACTATCCTGCATAAATTTGTCTAATTTGTTTTTAAACCCTTGGACTCTAAAACAGCCTGTAGCTATAAGTTCCACAATTTCATTAGGTGTCATATGAAATAGTATTTATATTTATTCTATTCAAACTGCTATTAGTTTCTCTGTGTGCTCCTTGTTCCTTTGCCGTAATAATGAATAAACATTGTCTATTCACTTCAGTTGTGCTGTATGTGTTCTTGTAGATCTCTGTACAGTTGCCTGCTTAATTTTTCCTAAATCAGATCTACGTGTGGTAAATTGGTACTTCTGGCTAAGCAGGTAAGAAGACTTTTCCTTCTTTACATGTTAAAACTTGGATTTGTCACCAGGAGAAGACATATTCTGTAAAACCCTGAGCTCCTCAATATCTCAAATGTGAGAGAAACCACAGGGTTCAGGGCTTTTGCCATTGTTTCCATTGTATGAAGTCCATAAGAAGATGCTTTTGAAGATTATGTACAAAGGAAGCAGGTAAGTGAACCCTGGGAACAACAGAATCCTCTCTTGCAGTGTATGCAGTGTATGCAGTGTATGGTCTATCTATAGAGCCACCCAATTTCATAACATGAACTGTTGGTGTAGACTAGCTCCTAAAAATTAACATAAGGTTACAATATCACACTAGCGGCACAATAACAACACAGTCAAGTTCTATAATGTGCTATGTTTTTAATTAAAACAACTTCTAACAACAAAAATTGGCATCATCTATTCATTGGACTGAAACGTTAAAATAAGCCTAGCAAAGGGTTCCTAACACCTATGTAGGGTTCCTAAGACCTATGTAAAGTCTGTCAAGTTCAGTCTCCATCCAATCCTGAAAGATACTATTTTTCCTCTATTTTCTTTTAGAAATGTAGTTGTCTGCTTCTAAGAAATCTCTCTCTCTCTTTTTTTTCTTCTATAAACATAGTTGTCTGCTTCTAAGAAATCTCTCTCTCTTTTTAATTTTATTTGTATTTTAAAAAAATTGTCTTATTGCACTGATTTCCTTTATGATGTTGAATTCCCCATCTAACAGTCGGCCCTTTCATCTTGGTTTTCCCACATGGCTTACATTTCAAAGGAATCCATATTAGAAAAACTTTACTGTGTACATATGAAGTACAATTTATGTGTAAAAATATAATGTGTATTTCTTTCTGGAAAGTAGAATATACAAGGTTTGTCTTGTTTTATCCCAGTAGTGTAAGTGTTAAGCAGTATTTAGTTAGTATGGTTGCTTCCTAAAACATTATGTTTAGACTGCTAAAAACTCAAAACTTGAGACAGTAATTCCCTAATTTAGGGTTCTAATTCATCTGGAACAGATTGGTCCTCAAGCAGAACAGGTCTTGTGCTCCTTGCTGGACTTTCTATGCATTTCATAGTCAAATGTCACCGCAGAAAAGCAGAAGCAAGGCTGGCACCATAAATTTAGGCCTGCTGCTATTGATCTGCAATCCTTCTGCTGCAAGCAGCAGGATGGAGCAATGGTCCCTCCTGCCCACAGAATGCCTGATCCAGACAGCTCTGAGCTCCTGGGTGCATCATGGCTCATCTTGAGGTAGAGTGGGGCAATGCATTTGCTCAATCTGTATTCACTGTGGTTTGCGACCATGCCTCTTGGTGTTGTTGCATTACACCATTGTGGAGTCTGTTATGATCTATTGCCATTGAGAGAACCTTTTCCAGCATCTCAGATGAGATAGCTTTTTCCCGAGACCATAACCAACTCTTTCAAGGCATTTAGTCAGAATTTCCATAAGTTTGGTGAGCTTTGAGCAGAAGATATAAGTGTAATTATCCAAAAATAATATTTTCAGAGAATGCATAAGAAAAAAGACTTAAAGGACCAAAAGAATTTTCTAGATATGAATGAAACCCGATGATCGTACAGTATCTGTTACTCTGCTCAGTTTTTGGTGCCCACCTCTTAGCTGAAGGTGGACTTAGGTAAATTGAATCTCATAGGGAAGTTCATTTATGTAATTCCCACTCTTCCAGCAAAGACAACCACAAAACAGAGCAGTTAAATATGTTAAGTAGCACTATAAATTTAACAAGATGTCTGCATCTCTTATTACTGATTACTCTATCTAGATAATTAATAGCTATGTCACCCGTGCACTTAAAGATGCAAATCAATTGCATAAAAATTGAGCATCGGGACAAGTTTTTAACAATTGTTTAAATAATTGCTACTCTTGGATCATTATTGGCATTATATTTACTAAAGCAGTTAATGCAAATAAAATATTAAGAGATCAAATGTTCTACTAGAAAGCACAGATAGTGTACAGAGAATGCCCTGTCCTGTCTCAGATGCTTTGTTTAAGAGATAGCAGTGATGTGCTTTTGAAAGAGGTTTCAAACATCTTCTGTGGTGTATTGTCAGACACGGTTGGGCCAACATAGTAACAGTTATCTCTGAAGATAAGGCTTTGGAGTCTTGGCTAAATGGATGCAAAATATTTTAATAACAAGCATGTGGCACATAGAAGATGACTGTTCCCTTTGCATAAAATAAAAATAAAAGGTTTATCAAAAGCTTGAAATGGAGAAGACGTTCTCCTAAAATATAAAAACACAATATAACAGTATGAAAGTAGGTGCAGTTAATCAAGTATGTAATATGAGGCCAATATTCCATAGTCAGACAGCAATATGTATTTACAGTGTTTACTTCTTGACGATGGTGTAGAATAAGTAAAAAAAGACCAGACATTCAATGCTGTATCTGAATTTTAACTGAAAACAGATTTATTTCTGTTTTAGAGTTGAACGCCTGAAACTCATTTTATTCTAAGTGGCATTTGTTGTTATCACTAGACAAATCAGATTTGATTTTCTTGTTACGAATACAAACTTATCTCTCTCAGAGGGTTGTCTGTAAATTAAAGAACGAAGATATGTTTAAAGCTCTTGGGCCAAACTGGAGGAATTTTAAATAGGCAAACACAAACTACCTTGTGAATTTTCCATGTTTTTTCTTTATGATTTCACCATTTTCAGATATGTATTTCAACTTGTCACTGTTCATTCTGTAAAGAAGAGAATAATATTCTACTTAGTAGTTTAGAGAAAAAATAATCACATACAAATATTTAAGAAAGATTTCGCTAACTTATTCAAGATGTCATGTATAATCTTAAAATGAATTGCCAGCACAAACTTTTCCTATTAAAATAAACCTCTGGGAACTTAGGTTGTTGAACCTTCCTGTATTATGATCAGGAAATCTGCAAAGTTTACACAGTGTAACTTTGAGTTCATTTAATTTCCAATGTATCTCTAGGAAAGAGTTTCTTCCAATTATCTAAAAGACAAAAATGGCAAACAAAGTACTGAGGGAGATGTTTCACTGAGAAGGGGTTGGCTTTGAATCATCTCTGCACTTCATTATCCTCCAATCAAGCAATCAAATTTCTTCACCTCTGGAATTCACATTCTGCTGATTATCATTTATGTACTTTAATTGGTTACACTGTAATTTCTGGCTAGACTCTTATGAACAAAAGGACTGTTACTGATGGCTCATTCACTGATTTAGTCTCCTTTTTGTAGCTGGCTAACAGATTCCCTCCAGATTTCTCTATCATCACCTACACAGCTCTCCCACTGGCTATAAAATACTGCAGCAGCTTGTAGGTAATTGATCAGACAAGTGAACTGTAAAATATTCATTTTCTACTTCAACAGCTAGATAAATCTCTTGGGAAGTGGATGAAAATATTGCTTATGCACATCAGGGTCGGTATAGTAATAGCAAGGTTGCTGATAAGCAGGGGTCTGCTACAGAGTTAATGCTTAATTCTGTTCTGTGCCAGAGATGGGAAAGCATGCAGTCTCCCTTTGCCTGCAGCTAGGAGTCTCATTATGTACTGAACCTGAGGCATCAACACCAATGCACCAGTCATGGTGCTTCAGGAATGGTACTTCCTGTTTTAATTAATCAGGTTCATCTCAGTGAAACACGCCAAAGAACAAATTAACACTTAGTTACTGTAACCAACATGCTAAATACCAGAATATCAACACACAGGAAAGCAGAAGTGAAAAGGTAATGACAAATGAGACAAAGAAGTGAATCCTGTTCTTTTTTTTTTTTTTTTTCCATCAACAGTAATCTTTATAATCTCATGTTCTGGTTTTTAATTTGCTTGTTTTCTTTTTTCTTTTTAGCTCCAAGTTTTCAAATATCTGTCAAGGTGCTTTAATTGAAAGTGTTTAAAAGAAAACTGCATACAGACTTGTAGACAGTAAAAGACAGTGTTTTTTTTTTTTTTGTTTTGTTTTTTTTAAATCTTTATCTTTCTGGGTTGCCACAGTAAGTGAATCTGCAGGGAATTAGCAATAGCTTTGTTTCTGATTCATGGTAAAGTGCATTAGGTAACTTTACTCAAGCCCAAACTGTACTAATCAGAAAATACATGCAATCCCTCCACATGCTTTCTTGTCACATAAGAAAGAAAAAGCAAAGCTTTAATTATTGGAATATTAAGATTTCTCTCTCTCTCTTTTTTTTTTTTCCCTATTTTTTTTTTCTTCTCAGTAAATTGTTTTTGGAGCAGCAGAGAACATATGCTTGTTTTCCATGTCCTTGGAGCATGGTGTCAGTCAGCTTAAGATGAGACATTTGAAATAAAACATAGTTGATATTGTGTATGCCAAAGTGTTTATGACCACCTGGGGAAGACAAATGGAACACCACAGTTTTGCAGTGGAAAAGCAAGTGCATTACAGGTGCTGAAGCCTCTACTGTAGAGATGATGACAAGTATATCAGCGATGATGACATCAGTATATCAGCCTTTCTTAGATCAGAATAGTTATTTGCTTTAAGAAGAGAAGATAAATCCATTTTTCTTTCTATATCAGCTAACTTCTGATGATTTAAATTCAGTGCCATACAAAGTGAAGGTAATAAATTGGTCAATCAGAAAACTTGGACGAATTGCTGACACCAAATAAAATTAGCTAAAGATACTTTTTTTTTTTTTCATTATATAGTAAATAGACTTGTTCACATGTAATCATGTTTTTGAGGTGAAAAGCCCAGGATCAGCATCATTGCAAAGGCATGCCATGGCATTTAAGGACTCTCTCAGGTATTGTTGAGTGACTTGACAACCCAAACTTTCAAAAATCCAGGAATGTATTCCATCACCCCTACACATAAGGCAGGCTGGGAATTTTGTACAGGCACTGAGAATCAGATTTTTTCTGTGCTTTTGTATGTTTTTGATGTACTTAAAGCAAATTACTTCTTTAATAAACATCCTGGAAATCATATTCTGTGTTTCTAGTTTACTAGGTACAGAGTGTTGTATGAGATATTTTTTCTGAAAAAAGACTAATGAAGATGAAAGTACCTCCTTATAATGAGAAAATATTCAAAACAAGAAACAATAGAAAGCAATACAAAGAAAAGAAACTAGTTTACACTATACTGGAATTACAAATACTGGAAATAGTACACAATTGCCCTTTGTGGGCCTCAGCACAGTTAGGTCATGCTATTTTAGCACTTCCTAAATTCTCACTCTGTTAAAAACATAATTAAAAACAAAAATAAAGTTCTGTTAGTAATGAGGTGATAATGAAGTGCACAATGAAAATCAAGTGCCTGTTTAATAACTGTATGTAACCTTTGCTCTTTGAATGCTATTTGTGGTGATGGTAATGCGTTTAAGGGAAACAGATGGATCAGGAACTGTCTTTTCTATTTAGGATTGAAATTACATTATCTCCTTTACTATATTTTATAGTAAAACAATCCCATCTCCCTTCCCTTCCCTTCCCTTCCCTTCCCTTCCCTTCCCTTCCCTTCCCTTCCCTTCCCTTCCCTTCCCTTCCCTTCCCTTCCCTTCCCTTCCCTTCCCTTCCCTTCCCTTCCCTTCCCTTCCCTTCCCTTCCCTTCCCTTCCCTTCCCTTCCCTTCCCTTCCCTTCCCTTCCCTTCCCTTCCCTTCCCTTCCCTTCCCTTCCCTTCCCTTCCCTTCCCTTCCCTTCCCTTCCCTTCCCTTCCCTTCCCTTCCCTTCCCTTCCCTTCCCTTCCCTTCCCTTCCCTTCCCTTCCCTTCCCTTCCCTTCCCTTCCCTTCCCTTCCCTTCCCTTCCCTTCCCTTCCCTTCCCTTCCCTTCCCTTCCCTTCCCTTCCCTTCCCTTCCCTTCCCTTCCCTTCCCTTCCCTTCCCTTCCCTTCCCTTCCCTTCCCTTCCCTTCCCTTCCCTTCCCTTCCCTTCCCTTCCCTTCCCTTTCATTTATGAACTTGCTTTCCCCTCCAAATTTCTATTCATACTTCACTGAACTATATATATTTAGTTTTAGTGAGCTCCTATACAATTTTGTTACGAGCCACTCATTTCTGAAAAGAAGAAAGTCTTTGTTTTCAGAGTAAATCTTTACATAATCTTATCATTTCCTTTTAAATCCAGCTAGCCATTGAAATCAGTAGCAGCTTGAATCAGTACATAAGCATGTACTCTGTTCTACCAATTTCAGACAGTATTAAAGGCACCCACCTTCAGTGTAGTTTTTGAAGGACCAACTCTCCTTTATGGGTCAGAGCTGCCGGGAAACATTCAAACACTACTGGGTCTTAATGACCTTGGGTCCTTTTCAATCACATATTTGTCGAGCTCATCTCTCTTTTTCTATCCGTATGACATAGAAAATGTATTAAGTCTTCACATTGATTTTCAGGGGAGGACTTCTGAAAGAAGAAGGGGAAAGATACAGAAAGAGAGGCACAGGTAAGACAATGTGGTTCTGTCTTTCCTCTCTGTACCTTAATTACATCATTTCATTGATTACTTTCTTCCACTTTTGAGTTCCTCACTGTAAGGATTGTAGTAAAAAGATATTTAACAGAAATTAATTTAGCTATTTCCACTTTCTTATTAAAAAACTTCATGCATCTGTGAATCTGCTCCAAAACACTATAATCCCAGTCTGAGCAGTTTGGAATTTACAGCAACCTAAGCTCAAGATAGTTGTGGAAAGTAGTCATAGTCCTTAGAGAAGTTAATTTAACAGGCATCCAGGTTGATGCTTATTCCACAGTTTGAGGCTTAATAAATTGCAATGGATTTTTTTTTTTTTTAAGGAGATAAAATAACAATACTTCTGCACAAAAGCAATTGTCCATGAAGAAAGAGACTTGTTTCCATGTGACCCCCATATTCTGGGGAATTTGGGCACAGACCTGACACTTCCCTTATTCACAAGCCATATTCTGGGCTGGCTGGAGTGGGGGGAACATTCTTGGAGCAAGTCTGTCTTGAAGAGTTTAGGGCTTGCAAATGGGAAGGCTGTGTATCCCAATCCTTGTCACAAAGACTGTTTTTTGTATCTTACATTTAACAGTTGCTGGAGAGAAGAATGTAATCCCATGAATAGACAACTGTGTGCCATACGGATATTGTCCCAGAGGAAGAAAAGTTCTATTGTCTCCTTAATGGGTAAGGGATCTAAGCTGTAGGCCATTATAGATGATGATCTGCAAGTCCCAGATCCTACGTTGTTAAAGGAAACACAAAGAGAAATTACATTTTCTTTCCCTGGATAAATTTTATGCCTTTTTTTTTTTTTGGTGTGTGTACAACTAATGATTTAACACCATTTTTTGTAAGGTATTATATGTAATGAGAGCCTAAATATTTGCAGCAATATTTCAGTTCGAAATAATACTAAAATTCAACCAATGATAAATACAAATTTGTGTATGCTGCATATACATATATCATATCATATCATACAAGGTGAAGAAAGAAGTTTGTTTTATTGTTTGAATACTCTTCTATTGCTTTCTGTTTTCTCTGAATGTTTTATGTGGTGGCTGAACTTGACCATTCTTAGTCTCTTTATGCTATGTCTGTTTTTCCTGTATCCACTGTAGTTTTTCCAAGCATTAACAATAGTTGTTATATAATTCATTTAAATGCTGATAAACCTTTCCCTACTGTTGTACAAATTTGGTGTCATTTCTCCCCTCAGAGCTGAAATACAGGGCTGTATGCAAAATAATTTTTTTTTGTTCAGTTAATTATCTACCTGCCTTTTCATAAAGGACTCTACCCACTTCCAATATCAATATTACAAAAAACATTTTCACCATTTATATTTTCTCCAATTCTGGTTGGTTATCAGTTTTACTGAACAGCTATAGTCAATGCTTTTGCAGTCAAAAAATTAAATTACTCTAGTCATTGCCATGATTCTAGGTAATTTACAGAGATTCAACTTCCTAGTTCATTCACTTCCTTTTCAGCAGATTTCTCCCAAATAGAATCATAGAATCATTAAGGTTGGAAAAGACCTCCAAGATCATCTGGTCCAACCACCCCCTACAACCAATATCACCCACTAAAACCATGTAACTAAGCACCATGTCGAACCTTTCCTTAAACAGCCCCAGGGATGGTGACTTCACCACCTCCATGGGCAACCCATTCCAATATATAAGTACTCTTTCTGAGAAGAAATTTCTTCTAATTTCCAACCTGAAATACCGTATACATGTATCAGCTATGATTTACATGAATACATCTCCAGCAGATTTTGGAAGAAAAAAGCAAGATGGTAAAGGGCAGTATATGACACTGATTGAAAGATAATTCAATATTTCTGTATTATTATGCATTGCTTATTTGGGTCTTTTTACATCTGTCCCAACTTAATTCAAAGCTGATATAATGATTTTTGTTTATTTCCATAATACCATTTTTCTTACTGCAACCTTTACATGGTTATAACGAAAGTAAGAACAGTCCCCTGCTCAGAAACCATTTCTAGCAGTTGGGACAATTAACTCAGTAAGTTCCAGTGCAAATGGGATAGTTTAAGACATAGTTTGACAAGAATTAACATGGAGTGCAACAGAGAAAAAAGAAAACCATTCCACAGAAAATGGGAAATCAGTTACTCCTTGCTGTGGACAGGAGAAAAAAATGTATAAAACAAAACCAAAAACGAGATTCATAAGCACATCGGAATCATAATTTCTCCTAAGGCTATTCCTCAGTGGTGCAGCTATAAGGCTATATCTAACTTTGCAAACCTGCTGGAAGGAATTTTAGTAAAGGAGAGCCCATTCTGCACTAAGCATAATAATTGTATTGTTAGCTATTTCAATACTATAATTAATTATTACACTCTCACTTTTAGGTATTCCTCCCCCTTTCCAAACCCTTTTTTTCCTTTGGAAACCTTTATGGACTTTGGTGTGGACCTTGGCATAAGCATTTGCCAATAATTCAGAATGAGTTTAGTGTTTTTTATGCAGATACCTAGAAATCATATGACCAACTGTTTGTGTTTGGAATGCACCACACACCATCCTAAGTCTAAATGTGCAACCAAATGCATTGAATCCATGCCCAAAGTGTGTTTTCACATTTGTAAAAAAAAAAAAAAAAACAACTGTGATGCCATCATTCAGATGGTGTTTTGGAAAAATATATCTACACTAATAACTACTGGGAATCCAATTTCAATATAAGAATGTTAAACAGTAATTCAAAAGTATTTTAGAAGTAGTTTAATGCATAATCCAGTGTGGTTTATGTTTAGGTTGAGTGGTCCATGTATAATCCAGTGTGGTTTAAATTGAAGCATAATCCACAGCAACCTATACAAAACACAGAACACATTTTACACATGTACATAAATTAGCACCCTCATTGTTGTTCTACCCTGTAATTTTATAACATATATTTTCAAACAGAAATCTCACATTTGGAAACCTGGGATAATGAGACAAGAACACAAAACCAATGCTTTTTATGACTGATAGAAATTTTAAAAAGAAAAAAAAAAGAAAAAAGAATGGCAAAAGAGATTAAGATAAAATACATAACTCTTTAGCCTGTAATAACTGTTTAAAGAAGTAACAATGTCATTTTCAGTGGCCATTTCATAATAGTACAAAGAGTAAACAACTGATGAATGTTTTTCTCTTTGTCCATAACATTTGCCCTGATGAAATTATTACAGCTATCATATCAATTTTTAAGTACTCTTTTTCCTGTTCTGTTTGCTTGTGTGACAGTAAAACCTAAAGATTTTCATGTATAAAAAGAGCAGAGATTGTCTAGATATATACTTACCCAGTAAACATCTTGCAAAGCCTTCTATTTAAATTACAAGACTTACCAGATATTTTACTATTTAGTCAGAATGAATTGATCTATTCAGGGAACGATTAGTTGTCTTTACAGATCTGTTGTTCTCCTTTATACCAACTGTTCTGCAGAAGGCACCTTATGCACAATATAAGGATGTGGAAAAAGAGCATAAGCAAAGAGCCACCAGCAAAGTATGGTACAATGACGCATTGAAAAAAAATGCTTGTTGTTGCTGCTCAGTGAAGAAGGTAAACAATGTCATGTGAAGTAAAATATTTTGGAAAGCCTGGAGAAAACAGTAAGAATGTGTTTTAAAGAGTTTTACTTAAAATGAAAACATCAGAAATGGTTACTTTTTTCTTGTTTCCTTTGTGGGCAGAGGGTGAAAAATTTTAGCTCTGTGTGAGTCCTGAGCAATATTCATATATGGTGCTCGATAAACAGAAAAATTGCTAAGAATAAGCATATGCCTTCTTTCCCAGTGAGATTAACAACTTTCTTTAGAAACTTGGTTTTGGGATTTATGCTTACAAAATTTTGCAGTTGTCCCATTACACTCACAAATTTTTAGGATTTTATATCATTGGAAGCAGAGGATTCTGTTGCCCTGAGAAAGGTAAATGAAAGAACAGACCTTCCACCCATTAAAAAAAAAAATGTCCTCATATGTAAATACTGTGCAAATCTACATATATAGCCTGTTCTAACAATAATTCAATTTACTTATCCCTGAGAATAAGTGTTAAGGATGGATGATTAGTGTTTCTTAATTTAACCAGTCCATCTCTCTAGTTAAATGTCTATTTTACTTCAGAGTAGGATGTAAGCAACATTATAATTGTAAGACTTGGTACAGCTAACTGCTCCTTGTACCCCTTATGGAGGGTACTCTCCCCCTAATGGAGAATTCTCTGCCGTGAGTCTTTTAATGCCAGAATTGCTATTAGTAGCAGCCCTTTAATATCTGTCAGTTTGGCTGCTTCTAAATATTTGGTACAGAAGTTACCCTGTTTCTGTCCTCATTTTCTGTAGTTTCTAAGAAGCACTCTGGATTTTTATGACCTCACCTCAGTAAAAATGTTCTTTCTCTCTGTTCATGGCTTCAGTGCTTGACTCAACCCTTGAATCATGAACCTTCATGCAGATACTTTGAAACTGAGACTTTCAGCGTGTACTGTTTATTTACTGAAGTGCCAAGAGGCCTTAACTAGATGAAGACGCCAGTGTGCTGGACACTGCCAATAATAAATGAGAGTTCCAGCCTCAAAGATGCTGTTCCTCTGAGACATAGGAGAAAAAACAAGTGATAAATCCAATAATCAAGACTGAGTGGGGAGGTCAGACAATACACAAGTAGTGACGACATACTCCTTCTGTTCTGCTGCAGTTCTTGCTAAGAGGAATTGTATTTTATTCTTTAAAGTTTCACTAAATTCCCATTCCCACTGCAAGCAAAGAGCACATTCGAGATCACCTGATGAAACTGAATAGGTACAAGTCTATGGGGCCCAATAACACGCATTCCAGAGTCCTGAGGGAACTGGCTGATGGAGTTGCAAGTGACTCTCCTTTGTATTTGAAAATTCTTGGCATACAGGAGAAGTTATCATTCCCATTTTTAAAAAGGGTAGAAAGAAAGACCCAGGGATCTACGGACTGTTGAGTCTCACTTACCACTGTGCCTGGGAAGACCATGGAACAGATCCTCCTGGAGGCAACATCAAGGCACATGCAGGAGAAGGAGGTGATCCGAGACAGCCAGCATGGCTTCACCAAGGGCAAATTGTGCCTGACCATACTGGTGGCCATCAATGATGGAATGACTGCATCAGTCGACAAGGGAAGACCAACCAAAGTTATCTACCTGGATTTCTGTAAGGCCTTTGGCACAGTCCCACACAACATTCTACTCTCTCAACTGGGGACAGATGAATTTGAAGAGTGGACTATTGGTGCATAAGGAATTGGCTTGATGGCTTCATCCAGAGAGTTGTGGTCAATGGCTCTATATCCAGGTGGTGGCCAGTGATGAGTGGTGTCCCACAGTTGTCTGTCCTGGACTGGTACCCTTTAATATATTTACCAGTAACATAGACAGTAGGATCGAGTGCACCCTCAGCAGGTTTGCAGATGACACCAAGCTGAGTGGTGCTCTTGATGCAACAGAAGGAAGGGATGCCATCCTAAGGGACCTGGACAAGCTTGAGAAGTGGGCCCATGTGAACCTAATGAGGTTCAACAAGTCTAAGTGCAAGGTGCTGCACCTGGGTCAGGGCAATCCCAGACATGAGTGCAGACTGGGAGAAGAACTCATTGAGAGCAGCCCTGCAGAGAAGTACTTGAGGGTTCTGGTGGACAAAAAGCTCGACACGAGTCAGCAATGCGCGCTTGCAGCCCAGAAGGCCAACTGCATCCTGGGCTGCATCACCAGAAGAGTGGTCAGCAGGTCAAGCAAGGTGATTGTCCCCTTCTACTCTGCCCTTGTGAGGCCCCACCTGAAATACTGTGTCCAGGTCTGGGGCCCTCAGCCCAAAAAAAAAAGTGGACCTGTTAGAGTGGGTCCAGAGGAGGGCCACAAGGATGATTAGAGGGCTGGAGAGCCTCTCCTGTGAAGAAAAGCTGAGAGAGATGGGGATGTGCAGCCTACAGAAGAGAAGGCTCCTACTGCAGCTTTTCAGTACTTAAAGAGGTCTTATAAAAAAGATGGAGAGTGACTTTTTACACAGACAGATAGTGACAGGACAAGGGAGAACAGTCTTAAACTGAAAGAGGGGAGGCTTAGATTAGACATTAGGAGGAAATTCTTCACTCAGAGAGTGGTGAGGCAGTGGAACAGGTTGCCCAGAGAATTTGTGGATGCCCCATCCCTGGAATTGTTCAAAGCCAGGTTGGATGAGACCCTGGGCAACCTGATCTAGTGGGTGGTGTCCTTGTCCATGGCAGGGGGGTTGGATCTGGGTGATCTTTAAGGTCTTGTAATCTTCTTGGATCATCTTGGATCTTCTAATCCAAGGCATTTTACGATTCTATGATTTTGTGATAAATTGATTCTTTGGTGTAATGGAGGGAAAAGAAGACTCCTGACTAAGGTGAACTATTTAAAAACATCACATGACAGACATTAAAAAGCAAACCCATCTCTCTGCAGAACTTTTGGCTTCTGGATTGGACAAGGCAGTACCATTAGTTCAGTACATCCTAGAGTGCTAATATTTTCTAGCACCAAAAATAACACATTGAAAAAAAAAAAAAAAGCATGCCACTTCTCTTTAAAAGGGATATTCTGAAGGTATTATATTATTCTGCAGTCAGTATGACAGAAGTTCATATTGAATGAATATTCAATAATGAATATTTAAATTATGCAAAAAAAAGATGTTTAAATTTGATAAAATAAATGAAATTAAATTCGGGTTTCAGACATCCAAGTAGAAATCTTAATTGTCCAAATAGAAATCTAAAGTTGACATTCATGCAAAACCTTTCATTGTCTCTTAACCTCATACAACACCACAAATGCTAGGGAAGTCACTAGTTTTATCCAATGTTTATCAAATTAGACAGATGGATAACAATGCATAAAACTAGCATTTGCAAACCTTTTTGAATTAGAATAATTATATTTGCAGTCTGAAAAGTTCTTAGTTTAGTAACATTGTAGAAAGTAAATACATTTTTCTATGTTCCCACTAATTCTTTCAATGGAAAACTACTATTAGCTGTTAATTTGCAATTAAGGGCTAATAACTATGAGTTTTCTTCCCTGACTTTTTTTTTTTTTTTTTTCCCCAGTGAAATACATACCCTTTGGGACTCAGACACTTTTCTGGTAATGAGCAGCATTCTCCCTGCAACATTTCAACTTTCTCATTGTAAAATATCTCCTATTAGAACCAGATTTTTTAGCTCTGCAGATTCTTCTTCTCCAATTAAAGCTTCCTGTCGAGTAGGCCAGATTCCTTCAAGAGGAAAATGTTAAAAGTCACTGAATTATGGAACACAAAAGCCTAAAAATGTTCTTAAAGGCTTATAAATTATAATACTTTCTTGTATAATAATTGGTTGTGATTTTAGTTGAGTGCTCTGTAAAGCAATACCACAAAGTAGTCCTCCTGGTCATTGTGAAACATTGTGAGAAGCAATGAAGGAAGATAAATGCCAAGAAGGATTCAGAGTAGGAAAAAAAAAAAAGGAAAATAAAATTTATCTTGGAAAAATTCAATATAATACTTCCATGGGAAGATAATCCAAATATATAGATAGTCAATAGAAGGGAGGGTCCTAGTGGGCAGACTTGCTGGAAGAGATTTAGAGATAATATGGATCACAGATTAGATACAAATTTGTAATGTCGTATGAAAAAGAGAAGAACATAAAAATAATTTTTTGTCTGCAAAGGCATTGTGCTGTGGAGTAGAAAAAAAGATATGTGTGTTGGCTTGACCCCGTCACACATCAGTCTTGCTGCTTATTTCTGTGAGAGAAGGCTCAACTTCTCTAAGGGCCTAATCCACAAAAAATTCTCTGAAATCACTTGGAGTCTATGCGGGGACTTCTAAGATCTTTGAATGAATTTTATATTGTTATGGGCCACTTGATAGCAGAAAGATATTATATGCTGCACATAAGATGATGAGAAACATGCAGAATTACAGAAGAACTAGGAGTGGATGTATATAGTATGATTGCATAGATAGAGCAGTTTAATAGCAAAGGAGTTGATCAAGAGAAAAATTACAAGTTTCCGGTTATAAAAAGGAATAACAGGTTGAAATTCTGACTGCAAAGTATGTTCAGTGATGAAACAATCTCCCTAAAAGGAGAGTTTGAGGCCCTTTCACACTGAAACTTGAAGTAAAACTCATTGGTGGAAATAAGTTTAAATTGACAGGAAGATGGTCTTGTCACAGTTTCATCATCAGTAAATATCATGTCCTAAAGTTCCTTCTTCCTTGTGCCAGCAAAGCTTTCAAGTGTCCTTATGGCCAAACAGGGATTCAGGTGTGGCTATCAAGTAAAAATACATTCTTATGTGACTGTCAAAACTGTATGTCACAAATCTGCTGAAGCTGCAAATTGCAGCTCCTGGTGTGAATTTGCAATGGCCATGAGTGCAGCAACAGCAGGAAATTATAATTTTGACGTCCTTAAAAGAAGTTGTGAATATGAAATCATTTTCCTTTTAGCAGACACTGCAGCAAACTGTTGCAGACTTCCTGGCAGCATGTGTGGAGAGGAAGAGAGAGGTCTGGGGAAATAAATGAATTTTGCCATGGTGCAGTCTCATAGCTTCTCTCTAAAAGTGTTAGCTATAATAAGACTTTTAACTGATCATGGAGAAGTAAGCTCGATTTAGTATGTTTTGAAAACGTCTGCTCATCCAATTTCCCTCTCATCTCCTCTGCTAAGGAACAAAAGTTATACTTGGATAACACTGACCCATGCAGAGTCAGGTGTAGTAACTTCAGTGTCAGTAGCTTGGACTAGGTTCAAACTTCTCACCTGAAGGAATAAACTGCTGTAGACATCTTATTAACAGAAGTTTTGTGGCTTTTAGGATAGGACACCAGGCAGTGCATCAGGAGACATGGGAGCTATTTCTATCTAAGCAACTGATTTGCTATGTGACTTTGGGAGTTGCAGAGTAACAGCAAGAAATGCACACACTTAACAACAATCTTGCTCCTTTCTGCAGTCCAAATGATAAACATCTTTTAAGAAGAAAAGTATTGACGGTCTTTATATATTTTCTTATACTCTCAAAACATGTTTATACTTTAAATGATTTAGCCTGTAATTTCAAACCCTCAACAAGCCTATTTAAACTCACCATTTTTTAAACTATTTTTATTTTAATTTGCAGGGTTTTATGTGGATTGAATGATAAATTTGATCTCCTGATCATGGTTTTGATAGTAAGTGGCTTGAAAGACCTGTGCATTGTGGGACTGAAAACCTACATTCCCACCTTGATGTGAAGGTAGCTACACCAGTCTCATGGTGCATAGATCAGACCAACATGCTGGGCATGGGAAGCAAATAAGAGGCCTGGAGGTCAAAGCTGTGGTGAGGCTGGGACCCAAATATTACAGCATCATTTGACTAGTGCAAGTTCTGTCCACTGGAGGACATGATTTGATTTGGTCCTCCCTACTCTTTCATTAAGCAGAGGGAGGAAATCTTTTAGAGCTGAATCAGTCTGACCTTTGAAATGGAAACAGAAGCCTTGCCTCCTACTAGACCACCTTTTTTTAAACCACCTGTGTGATGTGATTGCCCTCACTGTGTGGTAGTCTTATGAAATCACACAATCACACTACAGGTTTAGTAAGACTATACAAACATTTCATGAAAGCACAGGAATAACAAATCTTTTAAAGTTAGTTTTACAGCTTTTTTTGTCCAGAAGGCTTTCTTTTTTTTTTTTTTTTTTTTTCATACAGCACAATAAAAGTGTTAATGATTTCTCACTTTAGACACAAAATTAAATGCTTAATAAGCTGGACAAGTTTCAACTAAATTTCTCTAATTGCCACCTTCAATGTATTTTTTGTCAGCCTCTCTGTGGAATATAATACACTGCACTTCAAAAAACACTGGAAAATCTGCTTCCCTGTACTGTTTTTCATGGACTTACTAGTAATGCTTCTCATTTTTTTAGTGACTGTGATATATGTATTCCAGAAAAGTAGCAATGAAAATACAGAGCTTATTTGTCAGGTACATGATCCCCAATATATACTGGCACTCTTCATATAGAGTTTAACATCATCATCATCAAGTACCTTTTGAATGGTGATTTTTCTTGAGTAAATCTCAAGTGCTCAGCATAAGAAATCAATATCCTTGTCCTCATTTTGCAGCTAGGAGAGCAGAGGACATGAATTAAGATCTTTCAGAAAGCCAGTATCAGAGCTAGGAATCATGGTCAAAGTCATGGTTTAGTTGAATCTTATTCATTAATGTACACGCTTTTGCAGAGATAGTTTCCATACTGAAGTTTCTTATTCAGTTGAGTCCTGTGCCAACAAAATAAGAAAAAAAAAAACAACAAACAAACAACCAAACAAGAAAAAAAAAAATCTTATGGGAAACTGAGGGCTTTGATGTACAACACAAATATGTTAAAATGTTGTGACATTTACAGCATAAAACCTGTGAGTACTGTACATGGCTTATACCTCTCAGGACAAATGGAAAGATATTCCAGACTGTGTGCAGTACCTGCAGGAGTAGTCAATTCAAATATGGATTTTTATACATATCAGGAAGTTAACAGAAATATCAGCATCTTATGTTTTCTGGTAAAAAGATTTTATTCTAATCTCAAAGGAGACGCAACGTGCTATAGAAACAAATTCAGGGAAGAAGTTAACATTTTTCCATTCCAAATACCTATGTTCAAAGAAAAAAGCAAGGACTAACTAAAGGTAGCAGGAGTAGACTGTCTTTCAATGGTTGTTTCAGGTATACATTGTATAAAGAAAAAAAACCTCTTTATTAACATCTTTACAAGCAGTTGTGAGAAAATATGCCTCTCAATGATTGACTGATCTATCTATTAATAAGAACATAATGATTCTTGGTTGCTTTAATTCCAGTTATTATGGCAACAAAATATATTAAGCAAAATCTAAAATAAGACAGTACTCTGTAAATTATTTTAAAGAAATAACATGACAGAAATAGAATAGAAAATCATGACTGAGAAATACTGAATGATGACTTTAAAATCTAGAAAGAAAGGGAAAAATTCATGGTACTAATTAAAGTTCTCATTAGATTCCCATTATGAAAAATAAGAGAAAAATCTTCTTTATTTCTCCAGAGACAGCTTTAGCAACATGCAATGAAGAAAAAAGGCTTAGTATCAAATCATTTGTGTCTCTTTCAAGCACACACACAATGAATTGGATTGCATTGTATATAGTAAAAGACATTAGCTAAATCACAGCAAATACTTAACTATTCATTCTTTCCTCTTATCAAAAAAACAGAGGCCTGATGGGTATTAGACCGTGTGTATAATACACATGTATTTCAGTACACCAGTGCAAAAGACCCTGTAATCTTCTGTACACTAAATAAATGTTTATATTGAAAACTTGAAAGTAAGGATTAAAGATAAACCTTCAGATGATACTTTTAATGACTTCTGAGTCCCGTTCATTAGATGGGGGTCTATAGATCTGCTTAACATCATAACGTGATTTGCAGACTGATAACAAATCTCTTTTGAAATCCTTAAGCAGTGAATGTAGCAAAAGTGGCTGCAATATTTAGAAAATGGCAGAACAATGGTACCTTTTGACCAAAAAGAAAATGTTTGCAATAAGCTCTTTACCAGACTTATACTTCCTATTTCAACACATATATTTTGTTTGTACACCTACAGTTCACTTACCTCAATAAGACTGGCCTAATTTGTTAACAAAAGCAAAGGAAGCACTGAAGCACAGGAAATTCCAGCTGAATATGAGAAGGCATTTTACTGTGAGAGTGACAGAACACTGGCACAGGTTGCCCAGAGAGGTTGTAGAGTCTTCTTCTCTAGAGATATTTAAAACCTACCTGGATGCCATCCTGAGCAATATACTCTAGGTGATCCTGTTCAGCAGGGGGGTTGGACTGGATGATCTTCAGAGGTCCCTTCCAACCTTGGCCATTCTGTGATTCTGTCAAAACATATATTGATAACTAGTGGGACAGGAAAGGAAATGAATTCAGCTTTCATTTTTGAAGAAAAAACTATTGCAACAAAATAAAATTGTTATTTTTCCTTATGAACATAATAAGCTTCAACTTTCTTCATACTTAATTTTGGCACAAAATTGTGTCCTCTGTTCTTCATGACAAAACACAGTATTTAATGACGCTTTTTAAAAGAGAAGCAGGTTTTCATTCAGTAAACTGAAAGATAACTATTGTTCAATATAAATGTATTTGTGATTTATTTTCTATCTCCTCTTTCTGATTTTCCTGTCTATCAGCTTTCTATTTGTATGTTGTAATGAAGTACCAGAACATAGCCATGACCATGAAAGGTCAGATACATCTCTGACAATGGCCAGCTCAAGATACTTCAGTGAAATTTAAAATAGCTCTGAGGTAGGTTAATATAAAGAAGACTGCTGTTCTCATTGATCTTTAAGACTTACAGTCTGAGTTAGAACATGAAAAAAATGATAAATTTCCCTTTAAGATTGCTAACAACTTTAAGTAGTCTTGATTATCAAATACATCCTATACTTTATTTTTGTTGTGGTTGTTACTTTTTTTTTTTGGCAAAGTATTCTATGGTTTTTCTCATAGCATATAAAAGTGTTTTTTCTTTTTTTTTTCCAATTTCAGATTCTTTCACTTACAAATTGGTGAAATAATAATCCTCTTTAATCTTGGGTTGTATTAGAAAATCACAAGTTTTCAATTTAATATTATTTTTGACATGCAGCTAAACCTATTCTTTCATTGTTTCATGTTCATTGTTTCTTTTATTCATCTTTTGAATGCAACACTTCCAATCTTACTAATATATATATATATTTCTTTTAAATGTTTAGATCATACTTGTCATATCATCTTTCAAAATATTATTTTGTTATGGATAAAATCCTGGGAACACAATTGATTTAACTAAAGATATTATATTATCTACTCCTTCATCTTTTTAGTTGTTGTAACATATTGTAATGTATCTTGCACATTTTTATGAATGCAGAGGCATATTAACCTTTTCTAAGACAGCCTGCCAGTGTTCCATTGGTTAATTTAGATATGGTTAATTTAGAAAGCTGCATTTTGCAGTGAATTTTCATATAGTTATGATCACGATAGCATGATCAACATTGTCATATTTTGCTATCTTGCTACTCATTCATCTAGTTCATTTTCTCCTTCATGTTCCTTTTTCTGCCTGAATGAAAAAATATTTTTCACATGATTTTCAGATTTAACAGTTTCATTACCCCTCTTTCCACTAATAAGAATAAAGTCATAATGAAGTTGTTCAGTGAATTATTTTATATATTTTTCCGTGATGAACTTTGTCTATATAATTCTAAACTTTGTTTTTTTCATTTTGTTAGGTGATTTTTGATCCATGTTTTAGCCCTGCCCCCCCCCCCCCCCCCATACTCGCCCAAGGAATCAGAGCTTCTAGAAGTATAAAGAAATTATTTCCCTTGTTTTATTTTTTTTATTCTTATTAACCATTTTAGTATGTTGAAAGAATCCTGACTGATAAAACATTTCTTTTCCTTTTAAAATACGACAAACTTGGGACTTTTTTATTGTGAAGTTTCTCACTTGTTATATTTTTAATGATTCATTTCAGACAAGTTTCTAAAAATAATTATAATAAACATTTAATGAGCTCCAACTCCCGAAACATTTATTTAAATATATGAGACATTGTTTTATTTATTTATTTATTTATTTATTATTTTCTCCTCTGTTTCTACAGAATAGTACATACTTACAGGGAAAAATCAGGAATGTTGCAGCTTTGAGTTTTTTTACATCATGTTGTGCATGAAATTACAGGATTTTTATTGTAGCATGTAGGGCTTTAGTGCCGTAATATTATTATATATCAGAAAACTGTATTTTTCATAGTAATCTTCCCAAAATTCTTGAGTGAAAATTAATGCAAAAAAAGTAATCCAACTTCTCAACAGTATTCTTGCCTTCCCTCATTGCTTTGAGGAGATTTATCAGATTTGTTAGTTCTATTGCATCCTTCTTCCAAATATGTTTTCATGGCATCTGGGCATTCTTTTATTTTTTTTTACTTTTTCCTTCAAAATCCATTTTTACCCTTCTAATTTTCATCTCACTTCTTTGCACTTGATTTTTTTGATTATCTGTTTTTCTAACATCAGTTGTCTTAAATTCAGAAGATTTGAAAGTTGAAGTAACCTCTGTCTAACTAGTGTCTTTCTCTAGACTTCTATGTATTACTTGCCCCTGGAGTGTTAGTTGACAAAATTTGAAATTCATACATGGCAGTTCAGATTCAGCCCAGAAATGTTTTCTCACCTGTGGTGCTCAAAAGGCACCTCTCTCTTAGGAGGTAAACATTTAAAGTTGCATAGAACAAATATAATAATAATATCATATTCTCATCTTTTTGTTAGATTTGCTGTTTCTTTGCTGTGTGTCAGCACTGAATGGACTATTTCCTGTCCCTGTGTGGAAATCTGTCAATACATTTACAGTCAGTTGGCTGTAAACCTACTACCCCCGTAGATATCTCAACAGTCATTACAGAGCTTCACCAGAAACAACAACAACAACAACAAACCCAACATATACAATCTTCTAGAGGCTTATATATATTACCCTCCCCAGCCCTCCAGTAAATCTTCATGTGCATTTCAGTGTGTTATTCACTATACATAGAAACTGTTCTTTTAAATCCTAGAGAACATTTTAGACAGTGCTACCACCTCAGCCATCACTGATTTCCTCTGCTCGGTCAGCCGGAACTGCTCCTAAGTTTTGTTTTCTCAGAAGACCATATACGCTGATAGTCATTCACAGAAATTAACAGTTTAAAATACTTATGTCACTATGAAGGATCTGTCTCTCTTTCAAAGTGGGGCTGTGGGGGTTATGTTTCCTCTCTTCCAGTCAGTGGGAACTTTGTCAGACTGCAATGACTTCTTAAATTGGATGGATGGAAAGTGGCTTGACAACTTCATCCTCCAGTTCCCTCAGGACCTGTGGATGTATCTCATCAGGTCCCATGGAACACCTTCAGGTTCCTTACCTGGTCTCAGACCTGATCTTGTCCTACAGTGGTCAGTTCTTCATTCTTCCAGTCCCTTCCTTTGCCTTCTGGGTCTTGGACTATGTGGCTGGAGCTCTTGCTGGTGAAGACTGAGGCAAAAAGGTCACTGAGTAACTCAGCCTTCTCCATATGCCAGGTGATCAGGTCTCCCATTTCCTTCTGGAGAGGGCCCACAGTTTCCTTAATCTTCCTTTTATCACTGATGTACCTACAGAAACCTTTCTTGTTGCCCTTGATATCCCTGGCCAATTTTAATTGTAATAGGGCTTGACTTTCCTAACCTGATCCCTGGCTGCTCAGACAATGTCTCTGCATCTCTCCCAGGATACCTGTCATTGCTTCCACAATCTGTAGGCTTCCATTTTCTGTTTGAGTTTGGCCAGGAGCTCCTTGTTCATCCTGGCAGGCCTCCTGGCATTTTTGCCAACTTCCTCTTGGGATGCATTGCTCCAGAGCTTGGATGAGGTGATCCTTGAATACTAACCAGCTTTCTTGGGCCCCTCTTCCCTCTATGACTTTGTCCCGTGGTACTCTACCAAGAAGATCCCTGAAGAGGCCAAAGTCTGCTCTCCCAAAGTCCAGGGTAGCGAGTTTGCTGTGCTGCCTCCTCTGGATCCCAAACCGCACCATTTCATAGTCACTGCAGCCAAGGCTGCCCATGGGTTTCACATTTCCCACCAGCCCCTCCTTGGTGATGAGAATGAGATCCACCATAGCACCTCTCTTTGTTGTCTCCTCTGTCACTTGGAAAAAGAAGTTGTCATCAATGCATTCCAGGAACCTCCTGGATTGCTTATGCCCTGCTATGTTGTCCTTGCAACAGACATCCGAGTGGTTTAAAATCCCTCATGAGGACAATGGTGTGTGAATGTGAGATTGTTTTTATTTGTCTATAGAGGGCCTCATCTGCTTGGTCTTCCTGACCAGGTGGCCTGTAGCACATTCCCACTATCGTGTGCCCTCTCTCTGCCTTCCCTTCGATCCTGACCCATCAGATCTCTGTCAGCTCCTCACCCATCCCCAGGAACAGCACCATACGCTCCAGCTACTCTTGACAAAGGGTGACACCCCCTCCTTGTCTCCCCTGCCTGTCCTTTCCTAAAGAGCCTGTATCCTTCCATTATCTATCTTCATTACTAATCTTAGACATCAGTCCTATTAAAACAATTTTAAAGGTAGAACAGAAACTTTTTTTTTTTTAAGGTTGTATGACATTCAACACTGTCTATCACTGTTCAGTTCTCAGGTGAAAAAATATAGCAGAAAAAATTAGCATGAAAGGTTTGCATTGTTTCTCAGCTATAGACAACAGAGACAATTAGTAATCTCAACTGAATGGACAGAAATAAGCTTCAGAAAGAAGAATCTTCAGGACGAAGAATCTCCATGATGTAGAGCTCCTCTTTTCCTAATGTCCCAAAAGTATAATAAAAGAATACTCTTCCAGCCACATAATTTCTGATTACTTTTGTATTGTGAAAAGCCTTACAAAAGTCACCAAAACATGAGAAACAATTTATTTTTCATATGTTAAAGTTTACATTTTCATTGTCAATTAATACATCTGTTAGGTTTCATTCTCTATGACTCTCTACAATACAGATGAGATATTATTTTTATAAATACCTGTTTTGAAACAGATGGAACAATATTTTGTACTACAGTAGGCATATACTCTGAACTTACCATAGAAAACAACAAAAGAAATGTCTAGATACTGCAAGAACAAGTCAAGCTTATAACTTAAGAATACTGATGATCATACTTATCAGTTCAGGTTTTGAAAACACACTTAATCTGTTGTGTTTTATTTATGATATCCAATATCAATCAAATAAAGTTTTTTTCAAGGTTTGAGCCAAAATTGCACAGTCCCAAACTAGCAAACCGGATGTGTGTACATTTTGAAACTGTTCAACAAACATACTTCTAATATCCTTGGCTTAACAAGACACCTACATTTATACTCATTAAAAGTTCTGCAGCACTTTTGGTAACTCTTTTGGATCTTAAGTGTTTTCAGTGTTTACAGCACTGGACTTGTTTTCAGTTTTTATTTCTTCATCTTCTTCCCTTCTATTGCACTCTGTATAAAACCTTAATGTAATTCTTGTTGCCCTCATTTCAGCACCTAGAGAAGTAGCCAATTGATATGAAGCAGTACTTAACTACATAAGCTTCTCTGACACTAGCTGTAACCTGTTAATTTGCATCCAGTGAAGGGCTGCTTATTTACAAAGACCTCAGCAAGCATGCCTTGGAAAGTGGGGAGAGAATTGAAGATAACTAGCTTTTTAAAAGGTACAGCTGTGAACTGCAACAATCCTGGACAAGCCATTTTATAATGGTTTCCCTAATGAGCACTTTCTTTTTGTTGTTGAGGGTTCTTAACTCTTTTGTTTGTTTATGTCTTATGTTTTAAGTGTTAGTGATCATTATCATAACAACTTGTTCATCAGACTGAGATCTCTAGAAATTCCTACATAAATATCAGTCTTATTTTTCTTTTCTTGTGTTAAGAGGGCTAGAAACTGCAAAGGAGTAATCTTTATCTTAGAATTTTACTTGTCCAAAGCTAGCAGATGAAGGGATAAATTCTGGGGACAATTTATTTTAGAATTAGTTAAATAGTGATGACTGAAGAGTAGTTTCAGTTTAACTTTAACATTAGAATTTTTTCTTTATCCAAATTAATTGCTATATACTCAGGTGTTCTAGATTTGTCTGAGCACTCTTAAAAGAGATTACATGCAAACTGATAAAAGAATAAAATAAAAGCACTTAACTTATAACAAATATCAACTCAGGACCCCTTTCTGGGCAGGAGCAGTGCCCTCTTTATACATTACCTGCTTGCTCTTTACAAGGTTTCTGTCCTGAGCTCCTTATTTAATCAGACCTAAACTTTTTATCATGCCCAGTGTACCCTTTCTCTGGAGCAAATCTTCATGGTTGCCACTGTGACTTCACCTGTCAGCTCTCCACTGTTTTCATTAGAACTTGCATCTTCTTGTACATGTGCATGTAGTGTGCACGTCATTGCAGGTAACGTCAGATTATCAGAAGACTTTACTTATTGGAAGAAAAGTATCTTGCTTTTATAGACACAATTGTAAAAATACAATTAGGTTATATGTCATATGTACTGAGAGGCTGTAAAATGTTGTTGAAAGTGACAGACACCCACTGTTCACCTTGTGTAGGGACTCTGTTCAAACCTATCCAACAGTAGAGACATATTTTTCATATATTTATATATTAATATAAGGTGGAATTCATATTGTATATTTATATTATTTAGCAGAAGTGACAAAACGAAATGTGGGAAAGAGGTAACAGAAAGAGAAGAATTAAGAAAAAATCATCTGATATACAGTGCCCGTTGGAGTGACAACATTAAAAGACATCTCTTTCTTTTTAGTTGTTTGTCTGAATTTATCTTCTAACAGCTAACTGTGACCCCTCTCCTACAATCTTTCTTTAGGCAAATCTGATGGTCTAACTAGAAACTGAGCCAAAATTTTTGAGTTTCATCTTAGTACCATGTAGAAAATGTGTGCTATAGTTTGTAATAATTTTATTTTTATCTATTTACTTCTGAAAGCATGTCTGGATTGTTTTAACAGCAGGCATATCCAGGTTTATTTTCTTTCGTGTTCCTGTCATATATACATGTATACAGATTGCCAATTCAGCATCAAGAAGTGGCTGTTACATAAACAAACAAACAAACAAAAACATTTTTACCTTGTACTTAATTATAAATACTTCTATAAGAGGGCTAAAGTATTAAATTGTGTCTTTCTTTGATGCTGAAAATATTGAGCAGCAAGTTATGATGGTGCGTGTTAAGGGTACTTGAATGAGGTGCCTGCTGCACTTCATGAGGAAAGGTTCCATACCTCAGTTTTAAATCACTTTGTTGGTACTGCATTGGAATAACAACTGTGATAACCATAATTGAGTCCTTGCAATCTTCCAGGTGCCTACAATTTTAATTAATCTGTGTAATATTCATATGAGGTAGACTGTATCCTTTCTTTACCAAAAGAAACTATTGCAGAAACTCAGAAAGATTTGTAGCTGAATGTCCAGTAGCTCCAAAAATGTTTGCAGTGTGTGTTTCCAAATGCCTGGATCCTGATTTTCTGTACTAGTGTGGTACTAATGGCCTGTAACTCTGAACAAAGTCAGTAAGAAGTCAGTTATAACGTGTGAAAATGTGGTCACAGGAATATAAAGCTGAGCATGGAAAGGCTCCCAGCTGGCAGGACTCTAGGAGATTGGATCTTAAAATGACATAACTAAAACAAAAAGGGAGATTCAGAGGCACATAAAATATTTAAGAACAGAGGCTCTTTAGCTCATAGCCTTTATATACCCTAAATATCCTACCTTTATCACTAATTCTGAAACCAGAAAAAAAAAAAAAGTGAATATTTGGCAGCCCTGTATTGTGTCTTCTAGTTGTGGGACCTTTCATTATCCAGAGCTTGGGCGTGGAGAAAAATAAATCAATGGAAGGGGAAAAATTCTCAAAGCCATTTGACAGAGATGGCTGCATGCTTACATGATAAAGTTGTGTAGATCAAGTCATCCACCTACAGGTTTGAAAAACATGATAGCAAACATATAAAAGACTACCTGAATTTGGTATTTTTATTTATACTAATAATAATAATTAGTAGTAGTAGTAATAATAGAAGGACACTTTTCACAAACACATGAAAAACCGTCTCCTCTATTACCTGCTCCTCTAAGATAGCTTCTGTGCATTATACTTCCCATTAGGGAAGTTATTTCTCTCTGAAATGCAAATTGCAAGAAATGCAGTGGTTAATATAATGGGTATGCCAACTTACTGTTAAGCATAATGGCAGGCAGCTAGCATTCACAGGAACTATACCGTAACTGCTGGGGAATTCAATTGTTTTAATTTATAGTGATAAATCCATCCTCTGGGTTTCAAGCAGAGAAATACCAAATGAACTGCCTGAAATTAAGAATGGCAATGAACATGGTTGCTCACTTGGGGGAAAGGGTTGCCTGCTGCATAGGAATTTTTAAGCCATGAGGCATTGGAAGTAGGAGAGGAAGAGCAATAGAAAAGTGTGACAGACTTGTAGAGAATAAATAATGAAACTAGGGCACGATTTTGATCCCAGATTTCTGAATTAGGTACTGAAATCTTTCACTGAAGTACAGGACCCAAACTAAATAAAAATGTAAGAGTTCTTACTCTTATAGAAATCGTGGCTCCTGACCCAAGGAACAACAGGGTACATACACCTTGGAACGCTGAAATCTGAAGCACAAGTCAGAGTTTAGAAGCACAACTTCAAATGATAGAAGCAAAGGTTATCTGTTTAAGGTTCTTATGCTTGGAAATTACAAGTATTTCCAGCAGGATTGTCTCCTGTTAGTGTTCTTTTACTGTCTGACATGAAAAAAAAATGGAATTGCGTTATATCAGTTAACAGACCTATCTCTGGTTATCATTGTGTATGAATACTCTCCAAAGTATGATACAAAATTAATGAACTTGCAAAATCAGAGCCCACAATATAAGCAAAGGATCTGATTTCCTTTCGTGCCTTACATTGTGATAATGAGAGTGTAACTTATCTGACTTCATTGCAGTGTCTCCTGATTTATAACAGTGTCAGGATTGTGCCCCAAATCTCCATGTTGTAAAGACAGAATAAAGTCTGCTAAGTGTTTTAGTGCCAAGACAGGTCACTGAGGTTGTAATTATCTCTAATTGACACTTTCACAAGCTGTAACATTCTTTATGTGCTGCTGAGTGGCAGCTCAGAAAGGTGTGAATGTCTTTTCTATCTAGCAGCACAGTGAAAATACCCTAAAGAACATATTTTCATTCTTGTCCTTTGAACTGATTGTTCACACTGCTCAGTATGAATGGGAACAAGTGTACAACACCTATGGGAAATGACTCTTGGAAAGTAATTTTTTACCCATATAAGTGATCACTCTATTATATTTCACTCTAACATAAAAAGCTTCTCTAGCTACCAGTACACCCCAGCAGACTCTCTCTTAACAAATAAATCCATGTTTCATCTTCTTTCTGCAATGAGCTATCATGTGACAAATCACACATCTCCCTGACAGTTCAAAAATGGTTATGTCAATATTTACATAACAGAGGTGTTTCTCCATAATGTTGTAATCCTTTTTAGATGATGATTTCAAATTTGTTAAAAGGAAATGTTAAAAGTATTATACTATTCCATTGGCACCTAATACCCCAGAATCTTCTTAACACATTCTACTTCGTCTTCTGAGAAAGGTTGATTTTCATTTCATCAGTCATATCTTTACAATATCTCTGGCTTTTGTGTTTACTCCAAATATACTGTCCAGAAGAAAAAGCATTCTGTAGATAGATTCAAGTGAAGAAAAATCTCAGAAATGTATAGAAGATGAATTGTTGACTCAGAATGACTATTAAAGGCTCTTTTCTTGGAATTTTATGATAAATATCCAGAATACTCAGTTCAGTTCTTCAACGCTATTTAGATACCTAAATCCCATTTAAAGTTAATGGAAGAAGACCTGCGTTTCAAGACAGCAGCATATATCACTGCTCAGATGGCAAATCCTATCAGTCATTGTTTTGGAAACAGGCATTCTACTGTTTAAATAATATCATTGTAAGAATGCCTAGCTTGTGGTTTTGAAAATAAATCTTCATATTTTTAATTTTCTGAATAAAAGATAATTAAAATAGAGTATATGCTGTCTTTATATAGGCAATGAAAAATCTATTCATAAAAATAAAAGAAGGTAGAAGATTTCATGGAACAACTTCCAGCTCACTTAAGCTCTCATATTATGAAGAAAAATGTTGATTATCTATAACCATATATACTTCTTTCAAAGACAGAATAAGACTCACTTAAATGGATGGGATACTTATTGTAACTGAAAACTGGATTTCTTCTGTCTAGCGGGTTATGGTGTTTATTCTTACTAAAACCAAATATTATTAATTATTAATCTGAAATGTTTTTCAAAAACATCCTAGTGATTTTAACACTCACTGAATTTCATAACATAGATGATTGGTTAATTCTAAAGTGACATTGACTCTTGGTTGGGTACATCTAAAACATTTAGTTTGAAGTTTTCTATTTCTTGGAAAAAAAAACAAACACTTTTCAATTTGACTTGTGCTTAAAACAGAAAGAAATAGCACCAGCTCACAAAGAAAATCTGCTTTCCTAGGTGGCATACCGATGAAGCATTTCAACATTCAATAATTTTGCAGGACAAACAGTACAATGTACCGTGCAGAAGCTTTCATTTACACTTCTTACAGTGCTGCTAGTACTGACAAGGATGTGTAGTCATAATCAAGAGGATGTCAAACATGAAGAAGGCTGTGTTAGTGGTGGAGTGTTACATGTTTCTTGCTTACTCTACATGTAGTTTTGAATGAATTGCAAGTATAACTCTCTAATACCCCTTCTCAGGTAAGATTCTGAATAACTTCATATAGTCTTATAACATATACTCAGTAGTATTCTACATATTTTCTCACACTTATTATTGAAAAGTATTTCATAATTTTGTCCTTTTTTAAAAATCTTGACATTTCAACATTTAAACAAGCATTCATTTAAAGCAGTAAGAAAATGGTCAAATTTTCTGAATTACAAAAGGAGAATTTTTGAGACTTTTCCTCACTCTAAATTATTATTGAAATGATTTTCTTGTTGAATATATTTCTATGAAATTTGGTCCGAATTAATTGTTTATTCAATTTGCATCACAGAATGTAATAATGAAAGCAAGTTTATATCAAAGATCCGAAATTAAGTTCTTAAAGGTTGGCTTTTACCTATACTTCATTGTTCCTTCATTTTGTATTTTTGTCAGATAATGCAGTATGTGTGATTCTTGGCGGTTTAAGACTGAGGTACAGTGCAATTGATATAAACTCATTCAGCATAATATAACTGGCAGAATTCTCAATCTGCCTAGACTTCATTCTGAATCTCAGACCACGCAAGTGGTCCCCTCCTTGTTTTTGACTACCTGAATGCACATCGGATACAAGCATATCAGAAAAAGAACATCACATTACTTCTGACGGTTTTGATTATGTTTCAGCCAGAAAATCAGGATGAAGAAAACAGAGACTGCATTTCACCTTTACCCTATGGAAAATATGTCGAGTTGGTATGCATTAACAATGATACATTTGAATCTATAGGCAAACTATTTTACTATCTCAGCAGCCTGCTGTCTCACAACAATGTGGTTGAAAATGAAGCCGCATGGACAATAAGGAAATTTATCTCAGCTTTTGAAAGAGTGAAATAATGTATCTGAAAAGAAACAGACAGAAGGCTCAGCTACACCAGTTCATATATTTGTTAAGCATATAGGGCTGCAGATTGCCTCAAAACAATTTTCTATCTACTTAACAGATAGTTACTGAGAAATGTTAGAAAAACTAGTTGAAGGTAAGTTACTGTAAATTACCATTAGTTCCACCTTTAGAAATTATAAGCAGGACAGTTTTCAGAGGTAAGAATATCTACTAATGCCTTCAAAGCAATGGACAAGCCTGGACTGACAAAACAGAATAAATGGGGCCAGAGGACAGCAAGAATAATGAAATTAGAAAGTTATATATTGGGTATGCACATTAAAGAAAAAAAAACACAACAATAATCAAAAGATCAGTGCAATGTTGCTTATAGCAATGATAGGCTATAATAGGCCAAAAGAAGTGGAATCTCAGGGAACTGTAGAAGCACAGTTCTGATTTGTTGCTGTTACCTGACCCGGCAAACTGGATGAAAACTGGGCATGTAAAAAAAATGAACTGATTTGTCTCTATGACGGCCCTCCTGCACACATTGTATTAATAGAAGATGATGGCAAGGAAGATATTTTTCAAAAAAAAAAAAAAAGTATACCTCACATCCATTGAGATACATGAAATATAAATTCACATGCAAATATAAAAAGTGTGTAAATATTTATTTATTACGTAATCAGCTAAGAAAGAATTAACCTTAATTTCAGTGACCTACACCAAAAATTCAGAGCACTGCATGAAAAAAGAACAGTATTTTTAAAAAGTCATGCCAGCTGGTACACTTAAACAGGTTTATACACATCCTTAAAAGTTTAGAAGTTTAAACAGATTCAAAAACACAGCTGTTTCGGAGAAGCTATTTATCTACCAAGTTGTTTTAAGTTTCCCTAAGTATTTATATAAAAATAAATCACAAATATTGAGCAGATCATAACTGTGACAAAGATTATGTCTGGTGAATAATTTTCCTTATATTTTGGTGAGGGATACATTTTCAGTACTACAAAGTAATTAAGCATAACAGCTCATTAACTCACTGTTATTTTAAATGACATGAAATGTGTGGCACAAACCAACAATATCTGAGAAAAATTGGAAATTCAAAGTCTTGGCTTTCAGTGTATCTGTAAGGATATATTTCCATCACTCAGCCCAGTGGTACCAGTGTCTATCAATTACCATCCAATACACCCAAATTTAATTATCCAGGATAATGAAGGGGTGTAGGAAACAGAACACAGCAACAACAAATACAGCTCTGTTGAAGAGGGCAGTTGATTATAGGGATGTGTTAGTTTGGATGGACTAGGTGTTCTGTAAGTGCAGGTGTACCTCATCCAAAGGCAGGCTGGCTTGCACAGGGCGTGTCTTGGGCGTGTACACAAGCTAATTTGATTGATAGACTGTATATCCTTTCAATGAAAATCAAAATCTGAATGTAGATAAAGTGAATGGAAGAGAAGTATCTGCATAAGCCCTGGGAATGAGAAACAAGTCCAATAGATGTCCCAGAGAGCTCTCAGAAAGAGATACAGCTGTTACTTTTCCCTTTACAAGATAGTATGCCTAAGGTGTGTTACTGGAGTCTGACCAGGTAGGGGCAAGAGACTTCTGAATTCCACTCTCTGCTTTAAATTTCGGTTTATAAATTCACCAACACTCTGTAAAAGGTTTGAACCTGTTTTCTTACATCTAAGCTAAGTTTACTGTTAAACTATTTATTTTCTCTCTTGTCCAGTGGATACTGACTCCCATGAAAAATAAAAACAGCTGATTCCACACAAAGGATTAGAAATTTCCTATCTAGAACAGTGTTACTGAATAATTAAGACATTCTTTTTCTTCTGGGAAATGAGAGATGCCATTTCAAATTGCTGTATGTAGAAGACAGAATTTGAGATGTGGTCTTTCACATTGTGCCTAAGCATTGTATGTAAGCAGGGAATTAATGAAAAAAAAGTGCAGGGCGACAGTTACTCTTGCTGTTTTGCATAGATGGGCATAGCCTTATGGGTGTGCTTACAGTTGTGGTGTGTGCATGGGCTGGAAACTTCAGTGGTATCTTTCCAGGTTTAGGGCAGAGGCTGTCACTTAGTGACATGCTGGACAGCCAGGGTCATCCAGAAACAGGTATAAATGTTGCAGCTCACACAGTTCTGGCACGAGGGGCAGAGTACACATGTATATAGGTTGCAGAGTATATGGATATTCTACAGGAGCTAAACTTAACTTTCTGCTGTCTGCTTTCTCCTGGATATGGGCATGCAAGAGGATGAAACACATCTACACGTGGCATGTCAGGAAGTATGCTGGGGTGTGACATCTGTGTCTGACCATAGGATTAGTGTGCATTTGGCCACATGAAAAATCCTACATATTTATCAGCTTGAGCCCTGAACTTGCATTCAACCATACTGTGAACTGGAAAAGATATATGGCAATTTGGCAGGTAAGAAACTGAGACCCAACGGGGTTCTAGTCAAAAAAGTATTCCAATGTCACAGATACTGCTGTATATGTGTCGTGTATTTGGGGTGAAAGAAATCTGCTCTGTGATAAATTTTTGATTGTAATTTTATTTATTGGTTAAATTTGTTGAGATCAACATGAAAATTTTTAATAAATAATAGGGCAAAAATTGCATTTTCAGTCCTTCATTGTTAATAGAGCCTATGTTCTGGAAGCTAAGGTAGTTTGTATAAGTACAGAGCTCCTATAAACTTTCATTGAGCTCCAAAAGAGTTCAGAAATAAATTAGTTCTGGAAGATATGAAAGGAGATAGTGATGAATTATTCAGACTATATCCTAGAAAAGTTTGGGGAATTTTGAATTTGCAGAGTACCTGGAGATCACCATTCTCAGTGAAAACTCGAGTGGAAGTGACAGATACATTATAGAAACTGGTAATTCAACTGGACAGGGTTTCTTTCTTTGTACTCTCTAATACTGTGATCATTGCTGGGAAAATATGTGTACATAGAATGTTCTAGTAATAATAAAGAGCAAACTAAATGTTTTGCAAATGAACTGAATTGTTAGTGAAGAACAATGTTTATTACAAAGCTGAGACCTCTGATTTTGAAGAACATGAGAGAACTTAAATAACAAGAGAATATGAACAGTATACACATTGTAAATAGTGGTGTACTCTATACAAATGCAGACACATGTTACTGCATTACTGGTGATTAGCAATTTAGTGACAGTAATCATTCAAATGCATATTTTATACTAGGTAATTCTGAATTAAGCTAGAAGTGTGAACTTCCCCTGGTTGGCAGCCACGGGAGTTTTCTTTTCCTCTTTTGCTGGAACACACAAGACAGCAATTTTTACCTCTGGTTAATATCCTTTCTTAATCTTTCAGAGGGACTCTCTGCCTCAAATTAAGACCAGAGCGATTCAAGGTTAAAAGAATGTGTATAATAGAGAAGTGACATGTTACATACATTCCTTAGCAGTATAAGACTCAATTAAGAGTATGGTTTGGCAGACAATGCAGAAAAGGGCTATGAAGGCATTCACTTCTAATCAATTACCAAGAGCTTCATCAAAGTGCAAAGGTTATTTTAATTCTAAGTACAGTGTGAACAATGTGAAGAGGTAAGTTTTTTGAGGGTATTTTTTTTTTCCCCCTGGACATGAGAACCTGATATAACATACAGAAGAGATAAAAGTAGAAATACAATTTAAGACATGACTTGGTGAAAAACACCAGATATATTACATGGTCTTCTCCCCGCCAAAAATTTCCAAGTATTGAGAAAAAAAAAAAAAATCAGATTTGATAAAAAATATGGCTTTTGGAAGCCAAAACCTATTAATTTTTAAATAAAACTGATTATTTTTTCTTATTGAACAACTTCTAATATATATATATAAAAATTTCAAAGCAGAAGATATCTATAAAGATAAAACAGTAGCTTTCACTGAAGAATGTCTTGTCAAAAGACATATAGATCTGGCTCATGAAAAGTGTTACAGCACTTTGTTCCACTACCTTATTCTTTTGTGAGGTAATCCTTAAATCTTCCCTAACCTTTAGAAATAACAGCAGCTTTAAAGCATTAGTGTGCTTGCTGAAAGTCAGAAAGACATGGTGATGCCACCGCTCCTTCCCCTGGCTGTTCTGTTTAGGCTGACAGAACCTCAGCTAACTTCAGGACTGGTACTCTGGCTCAATGCCATCTGTACCTTCCCAATATAGATTCTCCTGAAGTTGGCTTCAATAGCTCTCAGTAATAACACTGTAGCACACCATAGTTCCAGTAGAGGTTCACAGCATTTTTGTGCAAGATGGCATCCAAACGGGTTTTGAATATCTCCAGAGAAGGAGACCCCACAACTCTCTGGGCAACAAATAACTTTTGTTGTTTATTCTTCACCTGCTCACCCAACTTTAAAGCAGAATGGTCTAAAGCACAGATCTGGAGTGGAATCAACTCATTCAACTTAGTTATCCAGAAGTTATGAATCAGTTATGAACAATTGTTCCGAAGTTCATCTGCCATCACTGAAGAGTGGTTATTGTGTACCAGGGGAAACTTATATCAAGCTAGAATAGACATCTAGAATAAATGAAACAAGAGACTAAATGAGACAACTAAAATTTTAGACAGATGAAATGATTCCAATTTTTGCTATAGTAACAATTGCAGAAAAATATGGCTGTTCTGTCTGAGGCAAGCTATTAATTGGCTGTACCATAGCCCAGCTAATTTATTTTTATTTTTATTTTTATTTTTATTTTTATTTTTATTTTTATTTTTATTTTTATTTTTATTATTATTATTTTTATTTTTATTTTTATTTTTATTTTTATTTTTATTTTTATTTTTATTATTATTATTTTTATTTTTATTTTTATTTTTATTTTTATTTTTATTTTTATTTTTATTTTTATTTTTATTTTTATTTTTATTTTTATTTTTATTTTTATTTTTATTTTTATTTTTATTTATTTTATGTTTTTTTTTGGCATGAAAAGCCACAGTATACTACTGGAAGCATGGTAATTCATGCTATTCTGATGTATGAGGCTGGAGATCAGGGTGAATGTGACAGTCTGTAATAGCTGTTTAAATGTAAGACAGTTTAAAATTGTCTTGAAGTCAAAGTGAAAATAGAGATATAGAACGGTATCTTCAAAGAAATGCAAAGGCTACTTTTCTTAAGCTATACCGGACGTGATTTAGGGTTGATTCTGTGCAATGCTTGTTTCTCAGTAACTTTTTCATCTCAAACTTCACATCTGAATGAAGGATGCCCAAGCTACAAATCTTATCTGAAGCACAAGTTCTGGCAGTTGACATAGTACTAATATAATTAATATAAATAAATTCTATGATTTGTGGGCAAGCAGAAGACCACACTGTTTGAGCAGGTTAGTCTTATCTTAAATCTGCACTTCTGTTATATAGCCACTGGTTGGAAAGGATCCTTGTGTACCACAACAAGGTACTACACACACATATATATATACATTAAAAAAAACAAAACAAAACAAAACAAAAACACCACCTTGTGATTCTTAATTTCATGTTTCTAAAATGGAATATTCTCTTACTCAGTTAGGTGTTGCAAACATAAATTCATGTTTATGAGACACAGAGATATATTATCACTAGTTTTGCATGAGGAATTAGACATAAAACAACAGGTTGACTTCCTAAAAAAATAACCAGAAGCGAGAACTTCAAAGTCCCCAGACTATTCAATTATTCTAGTGTGCATGCAAAGAAACAAGTGTTCCTAGCATAACATGACTGTACTGGAAAATAACTATAAGATTTCTACTCAGTATATTAGTTTAAATAGTCATAAGAATGATGTTATTTTAATCATATAGAAATTAGAACACAATTTTTGCTCATTTTTTTATTCAAAACATTTATACCTGCTGTAATTTAGAGTTTTTTTCTTCTATGCATAAACTGCTTTTTCCTTCTGCTAAGAATTTTATCAGAGCATCACCAGAAAAGGATCCATCCCACTGCTCCCAGGCAGGATAGGACACATGAAACACAATGGTGAACCTGTACTTGTGGTACCACTACCCAGCTGTTTGGCAAGTCGGGATCATTTCCAGAAGGAGCAAGGCAGTTTCAGATCAGGCAGCAGATGTAACTAATGCAGCTTTTGCTCTCTCCACTTGGTTTGTAGGTGTTCAGGATTATGCAGTGTTAGGAGGTAACAGTTTATTAAAAGTGAACAGCAAAATGAAATGGTCTTAGCATTGTAATATTGGAAATGAAAATAATGTATTCTCTGAAAGGTTAGGCATTGATTGTGGGAAGCAAATATGCTCTGTGATAGGGGAAAATAAATAAATATCTGCACTTTTATAGTAACAATATGTCCGTCCGTCTGTCCGTCGTTCTCCATCCCCTGCCCCCTGCCCCCCCCCCCCCCCTTCCCCAACACCTTGACTTTGCAGCCAGGCTACAGCCTTGGAGTTATAACTGAGCAAACTGAGCCCATCTGCGTGCATCACTGGCTTAACCACTCTGACTGATTTTCAGGAACACCCATACTATTTACGACTCAGTCTTTGCAAACATATGCATTTGATGGAGATTGGTTTGTAAGTCTGTACTTTTTTCGTTGTTGTTTGGTCTGCGGGGTACACATTCTGAGGGTATTTGCTGTCTAATAATCTGAATTTAGTAACTGTGTTTCTAATTTCAGTTTTCCGTCCACAGCAGGGAAAATACATTGAAGCAAATGAATGCTGGATCTCAACTTGCCACGGAGAATGACTACTGTTCACACTTGAACTGCAAGCAATTAAGTTCTTCCCACAGGTCACTTAGACACAGCCATAGGGACCAGTTTCCATGGGTTATATGCACCTTTGAAGAGATATTTATATACCATAAATTGTACAGGTGATTTGAAGAGCAGTGATTTGCAGCTTCCTCCCATGTAGGCTTAGCCAGTATTATTAACTACTTATACAATAAGCATGCATCACAAGGTAATGGGCTTAAGGCTGACACAAGGCTTTCAATAACCTTGGCAAAACAGAGAGAATTGCAAGCTGTACATACACATTCCTCAGCAAGAACTCAATATTCCAGTTTCCAATAAAGTACCTCTTGTGGTTAATAGTTCCAACAGACTATTTTAGACCATGCTGTGCTCCGTAACACGTGAAGCAATTATTTGCTGAAATCACTGCTGCTTAAATGTTTTGCCAACTTACTGAAATCTGGCTCCCCATACTTGTAGTTTGAACCACTCAGTCCAGTCCTTTCCAGAATCAAAGCCAGCCACCACATCTCCTGTCCCAGTTGAGCCTCTTTTCTAGTGCACAGGCAACAAACTGTTACAATATCTTCTCTAGCTTATTCCTCTTAAGGACACTATACCAAACGAGAGTCATCCAACGTCAACCCATCTTCTTTTCCTAGGTTTGAAGTGCTGACAGCCCTCTGCGATGAAATGTGTCATCAAATGCCCTCAGTCCTTTTTCTTGGGAATAACAGGTCTCTTCCCCAGTGAAAAAAATGCGTCTACACAGTCTTCTGGTAGTGGTTTTCCCTAGAAGTGTAAAATGAGGGAGGGACAGGGAAGGTCCCAGAGAAAACTTCAAAGAGTGTTTTGTTATTTATTGTAAGGGTAAATAATCATTCAGATTTTCTCTGCTTTTCTTTCTGAAGAAACTTGCGCTATTTTTCTTCAAAAGACTAGATCAGTATTGTCAGGTGGGTACTGCCATAATTTCTTAAACAGTTCAAATTTCATTTTATTTCTGCTACAGGGTAAAATTAAACTTATGTTTCCTGAAGTAACATAAACAACAACAACAAAGAAAAACTCATGGAGTTTTCAAAAAAAAAAAAAAATTTCACTGAGATCCTATATATTTTAAACTGAATTTTCTCAAAAAAAAAAGAAGAAAAATCCAACATTTTCTTATGTTGAAATTTAAATTTTGTCCTGAATTTATGTATTTATTTATTTATTATTATTCTTATTATTTTTTTTACTAAATCTTTTAATTTCATTCATACTATTATTTGCCTGGTCTACCTGTACTTGCATAGTCTGGTTAATACCTCAAAACCAGATGGTATTTATATTTTCCAGTTAATTTTGTATTCTCAGATCAAAGCTTATTTGGATTACCCACAGATATTCCTGTACTTAGTTCAAAGCCATACATTCAAGGCACATGAAAAATGTCTTTGACAGAAAACCCAATAAAGTGCATTTTAAATTGTAAAGGTAACAGTAATTAGTACTTTTTTCATAAGGAACATCTGCATGTACAAACCAAATTTATAGCTTATTCCCATAATGCACATCAAAGAAATACAATGGCTGAGCCAGCAAGTTTTTAACGCTTGGAGTTTTGCAAAGACTATTGATATATAGTATCTTTTGTTATACTCTCAGATACCATGCCCCTGGATACCTATCTATGCCAAATGGGTGCCGTGGCAGAATCAAGGGAAGTTATGTCAATTTTCATGTGAAAGAAAATGGGTAAGAACCACAACAGAATTGTCGGAAGAGCAGAACTATAGGTTTTGTTATAGGAAGACAGAAAGGTTAACAAAGTAAATGTGGGGTTTCATTCAAACAGAAGTAAATGAATTACCAGGTCAAGCTCATTTCCTTTGTCTCCCCTAAATAAAATTACATCTAAGAGTGTGCAGAGTGTTTTTGTCTTCTCCTAGAAACATGGTGTAAGCACAAACTTTTAATACTTGTGTGTTTTTCCTTATAAAGATCCACAAACAAAGAGCTTCACCACTCTAAAGGTTACACAGCATTTCAGCAATAGGTTTAGTTGATTTGAATAGCCTTTTGGCATGTTGATTTATGCTATAAGAGTGGCCAAGGTTTTTAACAGTTTAAACAGGATAACGGGGTAGAGAAAGCATGCTGGGCAAAATGCATTTCAAGATTTAAGGACTTAAAATGTCTGAATTAAACTAAACTGACATGTATTCATTCTTATCAAATTTGCTGTAATTATATCTGGAAATTCTGAAACAAGTCTGTGATCGCCTGCCAGCTGATCTAGGGGATTACTGGTTCCCATAATAGGAACTACATTTCAAGCTGTTGGTCACATACCTAGATATTAAGTAAATGGTGCAACGCCTCAACTAGTATAAAAGTATTTCAGAACTAAGGACATTTGGCATTTGACCAATCTTTGCTGAAGTTATGGATGAATACCAAAAAGAAACATGGAAAAACAAAAAACAACAAAAACAACAACAAAACCTAAGTAACAGAAAAATGCATTACAGAATTAGTTTATAAATTAATATAGTAAGATGGTGCAGTCATGCACTAATTGTGTTTGTTAGTATACGTTTCTATAATGACATAAATCACAAATATCTGAGGATATTCTGAGAAAACTTTTTTGTTTGTTTGTTTAAAATAGAAATGGTCATGAAATCCATTTATTTGCATTTTAACAAACATTTTATCGTCCTTTGAGTTAAGCATTCTGTGAGATCCTTTAAAGCTCAATTTAATCTGGATCATTCAGAGAGGTATTTCTATTCATGGTGTCATCCCAGATCCTCTGGTAACATTTTACATCATCTCTTTTCATTTTCAGACAATTTTCATGATCTCCAAAATTCTTTTCCCTGCAGCATCTTTCATCTTTCATAAGGATTTAGGCTCTGGTGTAAAAAGTTGGTTCACTACTCTTTCTTGGTGCACTGAAACCTGCTGACATTAATAATATAGGGACTAATCCGAGATACTTTGAGGAATGTCTTTTATATGACTTGTAGGTAAGTCAAAGCTGTGTGATAGTCTAGAACATGCTACCTATGTATGGATAGTTTCTCTTGTCTTTACTCCTCCTCCTGTGATCTCAGGCTATTTTAGTGGAAGCAGAGATCACTTGGCATTTAACAGACTTGATTTATTCTTCTCTAATACTTATGCTTCTACAGCTAAATTGCTCCAGTTTTTGAGGATGGGAGCTGTAAATTGCTAAGAGTTTGCATACGATGCAGGATTTAGCAGCAAGGGCACAGAAAAAGATTCTCATGTTTGACATTTCCAATATTAGACACCTAAATCCTCAGTTAGACTCTGAAGTATATGGCCTGTTTGTTGAGCAGCTGCTGTTCTAGCTGACATCAATTGATACTATGGGAGAAAAAAAGCTTGATATGTTGGAATCTCTAAAAATAGAAGCACAAAAATAAAAGAGTAAATGAAAGTACATTTTTAGCTAGAATAAAGCATTGTGGTTAGGTCTACTAAGAAGAAAAGTCTTTTTTTTTTTTTTTAATTTGGATTTTCAATTTAGCTGAGATTTTTATGAGGATGCATCTCTCCTGACTCTATTTGCTAGGACAGCCTGGTTGACAGATCACATATATTAGGCTGACCTGCTGTATGAAGGAAGGCTTTGGTACTGTGCCTCAAACAGATGAGATAAAGTTTTATTATTGGGTATAGTGAGATACGAACAAATTCTAAATCCCTGCCACTTAGTGCATGAAGCTTGACAAAACTGGAAACGGATGCAACACCCCCCCTTCCCCCTCCCCCAATTTTGAAAGTATCACTGCTAAAATGTCACTGTGGAATCTCCTAGCAATTTAATTTTTCTGCTCTTGTAGCTTTTTTTTTTTCTTTTTTTCTTTTTTTCTTTTTTTTTCTTTTTTTAGTGTGTCTGTGCCTAGGTAAGATAACCCTCACAATATCTGCAGCCTTCCATTTAAACCAATGAATGACTTCCTCTTAACCATTAAGGAAACCATGATGGCTCCCCTTGGAGCCTGTTGTGGGGTCTGAGTGCTGCCATGCCAGGGATTCCTGCTGCCCCTTCCAGAAATTCCCATTTCCCAGAAGATAATCTAACTACTACTTAGCATCAGTTAGTATCCTAGAGAGCTTTAGAGAAGGAGTGTTTTATTCTATTTATTTATACATGCAAACTAACATTTTGGTTCAAGATGATCCTCAGTCACATATCTAGGTCAAGGGAGGTGATTGTCCCCTTCTACCCCACCCTCGTGAGGCCTCATCTAGAGTACTGCATCCAGGTCTGGAGCCCCCAGCACAAGAAGGATGTGGAGCTGTCAGAGTGGGTCCGGGAGAGCTACAAAGATGATCAAAGGGTTGGAGAACCTCTGCTATGAAGAAAGGATGAGAGAGCTGACGATGTTCAGTCTACAGAAGAGAAGGCACGGGGACACCTCATTGTGACCTTTCAGTACTTGTAGGGGACTTATAAAAAAGATGGAGAGCAACTCTCCTCAATCGCATAATGGCGGAATGGTTTTAAACTAAAAGAGGGGAGATTTAGATTAGAGGTTATGTGGAAATTCTTCACTCAGAGAGTGGTGAGGCACTGGAACAGGTTGCCCAGAGAAGTCGTGAATGCCCCATCCCTGGAGGTGTTCAAGGCCAGGTTGGACGAGGCCCTGAGCAACCTGATCTAGTCGGTGGCATCACTGCCTATGGCAGGGGGTTGGAACTAGATGATCTATGATGTCCCTTCCTACCCAAGCTATTCTATAATTCTATGATTCAATGATCTCTGGATGCTGATGAAGCATCAAACCTATTCTTACAAACTTTCCTGGGCACCTGCTCTTAGCCAGTGTCAGACACAAGGTGGGCACATGGGAATAGACTGGGTCAACATTGCTTGCCTTTACACTGGTGAAGTGACTGAGGAGAAGTGCTTGCACAAATCTATTAGGGCATGTATGAATGTCTGTGCAGGGAAGAACAAACCTGATGAGACTTTCCTGCAATCTCTGTTACAAGCTCATTTACAGGGATAAGAAGCTGCAGTTTATATCATTGCCTCTTTGTCAGATATCTAGACACCAAAATTGATGTATTCAAGTTGGATTATAATAGCTCCCTTTAGAGATTTCATATTGCTGCAAGTACTGCACCAGAGAATCCAGCAGAGCTGAACTACGATGTATGGCTGCTCAGACTTGGAATGCTGCCCCAGCCACACTTTTTCTACTTGTAGTTCATTTGGTATTAAACATATCTTTTAAATCTGTTGTTAACATATCTTCTAACACAGTTAAAATCAAAAAGTACATATATGTATGTCTGCATACATAGCTATGGGTGTTGTGTGTGTGTTTTTTCTTTACCATGAGTGTCTTATTTAAAGAAATATTTTTTCTTGTTTTGTGCTTTACCAATTGTCACAAATACATACCATTTTTCTACTTTATGTTTCTGAATAGCAAGCAGAGCTGGAAAGGACTTCGCACTGTGATGCATTTTCAAAACAATTTAGATACTTTGAATGTAAATTTGATAAGTGCAAACAGCACTGACAGAGCTGCTGTACAGCTTGTAAAGCCTTAAGCAGGTGCAAATGAATTCACTTTGTCCTGAGAACTCGCACCTGGTGGAGAGCTCTTCTTTCAGACAGCCTGCATGAGATGAAGCAGCTTCTTTCTAAACTGAGACAAATGTTTGTGCTGAATTATTGAAACAAAGTTCTATTACAGGACCCACTTAACTCTATTAAACAAATGCAGATGTAACACAGGGTGGTTTCTGACAGTACAAGTCTGCAAAATGCAAGCTTTGTAACTTTTTTTTCAGATTTCTCTCTCTTTAATTTTTTGTTTTTTTTTTTGGATTACGATAGTTAAATGCATGGGTAGGTCAGGAAAAAATTAGTAACGTGAGAAAATCCTGAAATTGGAAGTCATTTAAGATGAAACTTTTTTTTTCTGTTTTGTTTTGTTATTATTCTTATTAAAATGCTGTATGTCTGATACAAGTGTTAGAAATATGTATATTTTTGTGATTTTGCTACAATTGCTAATAGCGAGAAATGTGAAAAATTGTTATGAGTGCATCATTCCAAATGGGAAAAATAAATAGACTGAATTTAAAAAGTCTATACTTTTTAGTTTAGTTAGTTTCTCAGTTATCTTTAACTTAATTTTAATCATTATTTTAAAATTTCTCCTCCCCTCCCCTCCCCTCCCCTCCCCTCCCCTCCCCTCCCCTCCCCTCCCCTCTCCTCCCCTCCCCTCTCCTCTCCTCCCCTCCCCTCCCCTCCCCTCTCCTCTCCTCTCCTCTCCTCTCCTCTCCTCTCCTCTCCTCTCCTCTCCTCTCCTCTCCTCTCCTCTCCTCTCCTCTCCTCTCCTCTCCTCTCCTCTCCTCTCCTCTCCTCTCCTCTCCTCTCCTCTCCTCTCCTCTCCTCTCCTCTCCTCTCCTCTCCTCTCCTCTCCTCTCCTCTCCTCTCCTCTCCTCTCCTCTCCTCTCCTCTCCTCTCCTCTCCTCTCCTCTCCTCTCCTCTCCTTTTTTTTTTTTCTACCAGAAGGTTCCAAACTCTTTTTTCCATTTACTTAATTCCTCTGCTATTTCCTAGTCACTGCTCACTGATTGTTTCACTCTGATATCTCCCTTATTATTCTTTTTGGTGGTTGTCTCTCATGCTCTCTCTTCTCTAGATGCGGATTTCTTTATGCTTTCAAAAGAAAGCCAATGAATAGCTGCCTCTCCCTTAACATACACTTACACATGCACATGCTCAAATCCACATGGGTGCTAAACTTGTCGGGGCTCCTCCACCGTTGCTCTTTGTCTGACAGATTATAGGCTTTATTTATATTTATTTATTTATTTATTTTTTCCCTGCTCTGCTCCCTGTACAGAAATCAATGTTCTGCTACACTGCTACACTGAGTGGAAGCGACAGTAATGCAAGAGATGCCAGCCCAACAACCCGATGCACAACGAACTGTTCTCCAAAAATTCCTGTCTGCTGAAAAACAAGGAGGAGGAAGTCACACTTTGTTTCATCCCTAAAGAGAGTAGAGATTCCTTTATTTTCTGTCTCCCTCCCACCAGTCCAGAAGTGAACAGCTCAGGCTTAAAGGATACTAGTTCAAAGAAAGGGCTTAAAATCTGTTCCTTATTTACTGTATCATAATCTGATTGATACAAGAGCACAAACTATAAATTCCATTGCTCTCTTAAAGGCAAAGAGAGGCTATTACAGGGGCTGGTGAAATCTTTTGGGAGATTAGTGGTCTCTCCTCAGATTAAGAGACATTAAAAAAAAAATAAAAAAAAAATCCTTGAAAACATTTCCCTGAGTTAATCTCCTCTAGTGGATACTGGGATTTGCAACATCCACCAGTGTCAGTCATTGCTGATTATGCCATGTGGTGTGTTGTGAAACAATCCACCGATTGATCATTCAGGAGAGTAGCATCATGTTCCACTGTCAGAAGTGGATCCCAATGGATTTCATATCCAGCTGATCAGATCTGCGGGATAACATACAGAGGTTCAATCTTCTTTCAGTGAATTCAACATATTTCTCTTCATAAATTATTCATCCATCAGCAGATCCTGATTTTTATTTTTTTTGTCTTTGTTTTACCTCTGATTTTTTTTGGCTCCCTTGTGAAAAAAATAGAAGTAAAATTACTGCTTTCTGGACTCTTCATATGGGCACTCTGGATACGGAAAATCTGAGGTTATTTTGATTCATTTTTCATGCTAAGATATTGTTTTTGTTTCCTGGCTGGTTGAATGTAACTACTGGGCTCAGACTCGCAGCTGGGGTGAGTGGTTGACATTCTGTTGAGGGGACCAGTCAGGAGCCTGTTTAAAAAAATCACAGGATCTGACCTGCAAAATCAGGTTAATCAGTCTACTGGATTTCCAGATGGGTTTGTTAGAAAATTGGTTGCATATTATGTGGGTATGGGTAAAGAGAAATTTTGCTATGCTTACTGAAGTAGTTCAACTAAACTTATGCTAGATTAGTGTTTCACACTTGACTCTTCACTTCCAGCTTTTCCACAAATATATGTAATCTGAGAAAGTGAGTGCTTCCTAGATAAAAGGTATATTTTTTATTTATTTTATTTTATTTTTTATTTTTTAAGACTTGCAACATTTAAGGCACAGGATAGTTAGATGTCTGTGTATACTGCATCTTTGCTAATGTGACCCACCCAACTGTTTATATATATTATTACATATATTATAGCAATGCTGAGCAATAGAAGGCTTTTCATTTTCTAATCTTTAAACAAGGAAAGACTAATTACATTCGCTGCTTGGCACAAGAATGACCCCTCATACAATTAGAGATTACTTTTGAATTTGGTGAGGTCAGATTGTATTCCAGTTAGGTGTTATGAGTCAGGTTGTGTCCCATCCATTTTTTTACAGTGCTGAAGTAACCATAAGGACTTTTGACAAATGAGGTACATTTCATTAGGTTTGTGCAATAGAAAAGGAAAGCAAGACATGCTGAAATGAAGTAACTTAACAGAAAATGGCAAAATTGGTCATTAATTAGGAAGCTTGAATTTTTAAGTCTATTGGTAAAGGAAGAGTAAAACTGGAAAGAAGAAATTTCAGCTCCCCTGTTCTACTAAGTTCCTGGTCTTGCTTGAAGGGAATGGATGCCATCAACTGATACAGTCTAATTTGTCACAGGTAACACAAGCATGAGCCTGGACATTCCTGTGGAAGCCCTTTCCTATTCTCTGTTCACAGATGCACACACAGACAAACAACTTCCATATCTATCAAAAATCTCCACATGAAGAACAGACATCTACATCTTAGCAGACAATGAGCAAATTATTTAGTATTCCCACTTCAGAACTTTCCCTGATTCTCTCAGTCAGCATGGCTACTTATCACAGTCCCCATATCCCATGTGTTAAACCTATACTGGTCTGCCCTCTGCAAGAATGGCTTTTAGGTTCCAGTCAGCAATGGGCCTATCTAAAGCTAAAACTCCAAAGTTCTTTGTTCTGCTCATTCAGACCCCCCTCTGAGCAGGCAGTTAGGAATGGGCCTGGACACAAGTGGCCCTGCATCTCTTATCTCTGTTGGCTGCCCCAGAAGGTAGAGTAGGGTGGAAAATTTTAGAGTTTGTACAAATAAAATGTATTGAGCAACAATATCAGATTCATAGAGTTGGAAGGGACCTCAAAGATCATTTAACTCCAATTGCCCTGTCATAGGCAGGGATGCCACCCACTAGACCAGGTTGCCCAGGGCACCATCCAGCCTGACCTTGAACACCGTCAGGGATATGACGTCCACAGCTTCTCTGGACAACCTCTTTTGATACAGCCCATGATGCAGTTGGCCTTCTGGGCTGCAAGTGTGCACTGCTGGCTCATGTTGAGACTTTCATCCACCAGAATTTCCAAGTTCTTCTCCGCAGGGCTGCTCTCACAACCTTGCATGCTAAAGGGTTATTCATCTGTAAACAGTATCTAGGTTTTGTGCATGGAGTTTATGCCTGCTTTAAATGCTTAAGAACCCATCTCATCTGTGTCAACACTGCTTCTAAACAACGCCCGAGGGGGGGGGGGGGGGGGTGGTTGGGAGGGAGGAGGTGAAAAGGAGAGGGGACAGAGGGACGTGCATAAGTCGCTGTAGGACGTAGCCGGCGAGACGCACTGCTCCCGCTGACCCTGCAAGCGCCCAGGGATGCCGGTGGCGGTCCCCTCCTGCCCTCGCTATGCGCCCCTTCCCCCGCGTGATGGCAGCATTTCGGAGCCGTCCCACCGCCGTTCGGGGATGCGGGGATGCGGGGCGGGGATGCCGGGCCGGGGATGCCGGGCCGGGGATGCCGGGCCGGGGATGCGGGGCGGGGGCCGGGGCCAGGGCTGGGGGCGGTGGGAACGAGGCCAGGGCAGCGCTTCGCAGCGCGGGGCTCTTCCCAGACCTGCTCCCTGCACCGCATCTGCAAGTGCAGGTTGGGTGGGAGAGCGATGCGTGGTTTTCCTAACCTCAGCATCTCTAGGTTAATTCTAGGATACTTTCATGGCTCCAGTTATCAGCTGGTGAGCCTGAAGTATATCTGCAAAAGATCACATCCCAATTAGTCTGTAAGTCTTTTTGAAATGAGAAATGAACACACACGCACGTGCACACACACACATATATATAATCATCTATCATTTTTCAACTTTTTTCTCCCCAAGTTTGGAAGACCAAATATATTTTTACCAGGTTGATGTGCAGTGCTTTCACAACACTGAAGTAATTTATGAAGATGGAACTGGACTAAAGTTTTTTATACAAGTCTTGAAGTGGGGTAACTCTTGCTGGAATACAGTTTTACGATGTGCTATAAAATACTTTAAAGCCTATTTGATAGAGTGGAAAAATAAATTTTCATCAGCATTGTCTTTATGTTGCCACGATGTACATTGTATATTATCTGATTTTTCTTGCTTCACCTTCAGTGAGGGACTACTCATTTTGCATAGCTCTGCTATACCACATACATAGAGACTTCCAATGTGATTGCAGCAATAGGCAATAGTGTAATTCACTTTTAAACTATTGCCTTTAATTATTATGACTAAGCTTAGGAAACCATCAGGGATCCTATACATTCTACACAGAGGCCCCATGTTTATCCAAACGTATCTTCTGTGAAGAAAACTGGATATCTGAAAAAATAAAATAAAATAATAGGAATGCACAAATAATCTTTTGCATGGAGTTTTGATTTGGAGACTTACATTTTAGAATAAAGTTTTAAGCAGTAAAAACAAATACTCGACAGGCAATGGCTACACAGTCAGACAACCCAAATCTCATTTTTCACTTAAGCCCTGATATTAGGGTGTTCAGCTTAATGAGACTGGATACTTTGGAATGTGCATGTCAGGGGGAAAGAGTGAGTTGTCGTCTTTTGTCTCAAACTACATCTGTTTTGTATACATATATTCACAAGAGCAAAGATTGGAACTAGGGTGTGAGTACCAGAACCACCAATCTATTGTCATTCTTTTGTTTTCATTTTAAGAGGCCCAATGAATAATGGAAAGGTTTCTTCTAAATGCATAGCATAGCTCCAAGAAATTAAACTGTCTTTCTACAGCCTCTTGATTTGTACGTTTCCTTCAGAAATAACCCATCTGAATTCAAATCTATTTGGGAGAAGATTTGGTTATAGCTTCTTGACTTCTCTCTTAGACATCTGACTAAGACCTCATTTAGAAGGAGGCTGAGACCCTTAACTCTGCCTTTTGGCCAAACCCCAAACCTTTGCCTTTTCTACTATTTCACAGTCTCAAAGCTACTTTACAAAATGTTGAGGCAATCACATGGAAAACATAATTTTCAGTATTCTATAGAAAGTCACTAGTCACTAGATTCAAGACTTTGGCCTACAGTTCCCAATCTTAGTGTAGAGTACTTGCATGGCTAGTAGATAAAACCTGGAAGCTTGAGATTTGCTCCTAGATGTGCCACTGGCCTAAAATAGTTACTTTATCTTCTCTGATTTATCTTATCTTAATTTTTCCCTTGTCAAAGTGCATCTAATGCTTCTAAACCCCCTGTTCATTACCTTGTCTTCTAATGCATGTAAAGAGTATTTATTATTATAAATAATCACTGATGGGTTATTTTATCAGTTTCCGTAACGTAGGGTATCCAGATGAATTTGCCAGGATGAAGGCAAATTTCTACTCTTTCCCTCAGTGAACAGAAACTCAGTATGACAGTGGCAGGAGGTACAGAAATTAGACTTTTATTTTCTTGCCCTACTATTATAGATCTGAACACATTAATGACCTTGGCCCAGCATATGTTGTTGAGAATTAGTGACTAGATGAAGCAGTTTCCCAAAAGGGACAGTGATTAATTTTCAGAAAAATTCGCTAGGCATCAATCAATCTAGCAAAATCACTCGATAGTATTGTAGAAGAATATGAAAATACATCATTTAAGAATATAAAAAGTTTTTTTTTCTTTCTTTTTTCTTTTTTTTTTTTTTTTAAAGTAACAGGCTTAGGCTTATAAAAACAGAATCTGTTCAGCAATATATACTATTTAATTAGAAACTATGCAAATATGCATCTCAAAGGATGTTGTTACTGTCAGATTCCCTGTGTAACAGGAAAGTAATACAGTAATATTGTATCTATGCTGTATGGGATGAATGTTTACTATACAGGAGTATAATCATGGAAAGATAGATTTTTTTATTTTTTTATTTTTATTTTTTTTACCTTTCTATGAATAAAAAAAGATGCTTTCCTAAGGAGATTTCCCCATTTCTGTTGTAAATTGGCCATGCCCGAATATCCCAAATTTGGCCTTCTCATTGAATGAAAATGAAACATTCTCCGTGGAGGAAACTTCATTCCACTAACAATCTTTGCAACCTTCTTGGGCTTCTCAAGCTTCAAAACTCACTGAGGAGTATATATGGGTAGAACTAACCAATACACTGGTGAAGTCTACATTTGTGGGTGAAATCTATATTTGTGCTCATTACAGTTCACATGAATACATTACTCATGCGTTGTTAAGCACAAATTCACCCTGCCCTGTGAATTTACAGGCCCATCTATGATCCTGTTAAATTCTTCAGTACTATTTTAAGTATGTTTTAAATATGTTCACTACTTCTGTGAACAGTGAATCTGAAACATGACAATAAAATGGTGACATCTATTTAGTAGTGGAAAATACACCCTTTTTCTGTTGACATTGAAACTTTGAGAACTGTGCACGTTGCCATATTTATTAAGGTTCAATTTTGTACCAGAATACGCATGTATTGGAATCTAATTAATTTGTAATAGACATCTTCATACACCTATTAATTGTCCGGCAACTCTCAGTGATGCAGCACTTCCTTTGAACTAAAATTAACCTTGATTATACTGGAAAAATAACACTAGGCGTCAGCTATTATATCCTGTGGAAGACTGTTGCATTAAACTTGCAACATGACCAATACAAGGCAAAAAGATCCCAGCAACAGATATATGTAAATTCATTAATATTTAAGCAGCCTCAAAATATTTTGGATAGTCATAGAAAATAATACATTTTGGAATCCTTTATTTCTCCAGAAGAGAAGCAATTAAAATGAGGAGAAGCATTGAGAGTGTAGGTAGAGCATTGGCTTCTTTTATAAAAGGAGCTGTAAAAAGGATGTCTCTTTAGTCTAAAACCGGGTTTGTCTTAAAGTTGGTCATACTCCTGGGTTTCATACATCACCTACAAAAGTCTCTATTGCACTAAAACCTTTCCATTCTCCGCTCTTCAAAACAACCTATTAAAGCCTACTTTTTTAGGCTACTGAACACTGCAAGGGGATACATGGGTGTATGAATTGTGCTTTGTTGCAGCAGGACTGAGCTTTTAAAGGCAATGGGGTTTGACAAGTTACAAAGGTAGCCTTAACAGTAACTGTGCAATGAACTACCAAGTGCCAGATTATTTAGAATTTATGATTTCAAATATGTCCCAGGTATATGTGTCCTGCCTCAGAGTGCAGCTGTAAGCTGTGGCTAAGTTCAGTAACATTCACCGCCACTAAGGGGGCATTCTGAGCAAGGAAACACCAGACTTACAGTATTGCGTGCCGTCAAGGCCATCCGAAGTTTGAACTTGTTCAGTATCACTTTGGTGTGCTATGGAGCTGAAAGACAGTACAGCATCTGCTGTTACATGGAAGAACTTTGGTTTGCCAGTAAATCTTAAACGAATACAAATTTTTGTCCTTTGAGCAGCAGAATTCTTTTGAACTGTTGGATACAGGGATCGCAGGGATCAATCAGGCTACTGCAGGCAGGATGTGTTCATTCAGTAGCAACAGCTTTGGCACCAAAAGAGGATTGTTAGAGCCTATTTTCCTTTTAGCAGCAGGAGTAAATACTGTAAAGAAACAGGACTCGGTCAGATTGCATGATGCATAAACAGTGTGTAATCCTCTGAATGTGCGGGGAATTATATATGAATGAGGAACAAGAACAAAAATCCAGTTGTTGCTGTTGCAAATGCCTGGTGCTGAATACCCAGGTTTGAATTGTCAGTCAGAGATGCCTTTGTCTTCAGAATGGAACTCTAAAAGCATATAGAACTTTCTAGCTCCTCCTTTGGTATTTAATAATAAGCGAAGTCCAGGAAGTAAATGGATCTGTATTCAGTGGTTTCAGCCCCACAGGTTTCTTTTCTTTCTTTCTTTCTTTTTTCTTTTTTTTTTATCAGATAAGATACATTCATTTTTACATTAACAGGAAAAAAAAAAAAAAGGAAAGCAGGAAAAAAAAATTATTGGCTAGGTTTCTATAAACAATCATGGAATAAACCTAGGGCTTTAGTAACTAGAAGCCAGAAGGGAAGGAGAATGAAAACACATTCTGATCTGCACTGTCCTGGAAGTTATACTACAGAATACCAAATTGCATAGAATCAGAAAGTGGTACGCAATAAGATGAGCAGAGACCAGCTTATAACAAAATTCACTGTTTTTATCCTTCCTTAGGAATGTTTGTGTGTATGCAAAGAAAACAGAAATGGAAAAAAAAATAAAGGATCATATGCATCTTTTTTTTTTTTTTTTGTATATTTCTTTTTATTTTTCTTATTTTCGTGGAAACGCTTTTGGAAAGATAGTCAAAAGCTATAATAAAGGGATTAAAAGACGTCTGCACACAGGCATGCATGCATACACGTGCAAGCACACATCCACATTGTATCTTGGGTTGCAAATTTCTGTTAATTATTTTGAGGAAATAAATTAAACAGAAACTGAAAGATCAGTAGCAGAAGGGTTTTGACAAACATAATACCTGCAGCTGCATTTCTGTATCTATGAGAGATTTGATTTGACATCTGCTCATGTTAGCATTTGGAAAAGAATAAGGCTTGGCATATGCTACTATGTATTTTCCTCCTACAGAGGACAAAAGTGGCAGGCACCCTGCTATACCTTTTAAATTGTTCCCTTATTGCACAAATTGAAAGAGAAATATTTAAACATACTTCAGAGGTTAATTTATAACAATTAGTTTCTCTCTTTAAAGGCACATTTGTTTCCTATTGTTTGAAATCTATAAAAATACAAACCACAAGAGACCAGTAAACCTTTTTAATTCCCTAAGAAAAAAAAAAAAAAGAAAAAGAAAAAGAACAACCACAAGATTTTTCTAAGGAACTGACTGTATCCAGTGCTTGAAAAAGTACATCATATTCCTTTCCCTTCTCTGGAAAATAGAGAGAAAACCACCTTAGGTATGTGTTAGGAGGCATGCAGGAATTGTTGAAAAGAAGTTTTATTCCAGTTATTGGTTCCAAATGTATAAGATGCTGATGGTCTTGCCTGCAGAGGCTGTTGAGGTTATACAAACTGGTTATTAAAATGATGTCAATGATGTCGTCTAGCAGCAAGCAACAGAACAAGACTTGACTACTGAAACCAGACAGACACAAACAGAAAAGAGAGTTTGGATTTTTAACAGTGAGGGGCAGTTATTTGTCAGCTATGCAGGAGTATGCACTGGTCCCTGCCACTGAGCTCCCAACAGAGCCTGCTTATCTCTTGAAATAATGCTTTCTAGCTCAGCACAAGCTTTTAGGGCTTAGTACAGAATTGATGTACGGATTCCTGCGGTCTTTGTTACAGGTCAGATGAGCTTATATAACCGTCTTGTCTGGTCTTTGGCCCTGTGAATCTGTCTGCCAGCTAAACACAGGGTGAGCATGCACAACCAGCAAAGGTCCCTCCCATTCTTGTTGCACTGCTTTCAGAGATTCAGCTTCAAATGTTACAACACAATGTTGTCCACACAAGTATTGGGATTCAGGAATGTGAAACAGGCATATATATCACTAGGCTCTTAAGCACCATAATGCTGCATACAAGAGAACAGCTTGCTTTCAATTTTTTAATGTAACTGCATAGTAAAAGGTTGTGTTAAACCTCTGCATCTGAGGCAATGTACAGAGAGCTGCTGCAACACAATGGCTGATTGTCTGCACCCCACAGTGGAGCAGCCGAAGTGCTCAGTACCCACCTGGGCTCCAGATCTGCTGCTGACCTGCTCTGTCTGCAGAGTACTGAGACAAAAACCACCACATTCAGTGTGAGAAACAGTTCATGTGTTTCAGGAAGGAAGAAGAATCAATCCTTTTTTTTATTATTTTTTATTTTTTTGTAATATAGTCTGAGATGGTATCAATAAATAAATAAATAAATAAAAGAACATACTGATTTTGAATTATATAATATTTTATTATTTTCATTATTTAAAAACTATCCTTTCTCCAGTACAGTGATTTCACCACATAGAACAATGATCTCAATCTAAATAAAAGTCAGGAACCTGATTTAAAGGTGATTGAAAATTCTTGTGTTGACTTCAGAGAACTTTGGATTTACATAATTTGATTTGTTGGCATTTAATGCGATTTGATTTCTGCATGGACCATGCAAGGAAAGAATGCAAGAAGTTTCAGAGAGCAGGCCACTCAAATCTCATTAGATACTGACTAGGGTGATAGAACACAATATGCAAAAAATAGCCAAATGCTCATGAAAACTTGCAGACTACTGTGCAGAAGACTATGTGCCTCCACAGAGGAGGAGAAGAAAGAGACAACATTGGTTGACTATGTATTGGGTATTTAAACAGGTAGAATCATGAAAGATAAGCTCTTTAATGATGAGCTCAGTTACCACTGCAGTGATAGAAAACTTTTTGCACAGACAGAGATAGGAAAAATTTTAAGAGGTGTATGAGTCTTGTTACCAGACTAAATAGTCAAGGTTAGTCATGCACAGGCTAGAAGACTCAGTTATCTGAATTTATTTTTCTACACAGATTTATTCTGTTTTCACTGAGGCCAGACATTTATTCTTATTGTTATTTGACCTAGGAGATTATCTGCACTCTCAAGTTTCTCTGTATAATTGGACATTAGTTTTACCACTTTTATTTCATTCAGAATCACCAGTGACTTGTGTTTTCCAGCTCTTAATGTGACAGATAACAAGGACAATAGAAAGCGCTCTGTGACAGATGCAACCTTGTTGGCATCTGCAGGTGCAAACATATTTTCAGTTTAGCATGCTAAAGGGCATCAGTTCAGAGCCTTAGGTGGTGTGGAACATATGCTGCTGATGAAAATAATAAGAAATAAGAGTATTTTGAAGAATGTTGTGCATGTGAATGTGTATGGAACATTTAACTCTTTGAACACTGAGGGGAAATGTCTAGACTGTGTCAAACTAATAGAATGCCTGTGGTGATAAAAATAAGCCTGCTAGAAGTCCTCTTATGAGCAAAATGCATTAGTGTTCTTGTACACTGCTACAGCACATAATGTTTTCTCTTGAAGCTTCCTTAGAAGACAATTGCCCTTGATATCACGATGATATTTCAACACTTCTTTATGGCCTTTACCCAGACCCCTATTATTAAGCATTTCTTCTTCATTAATAATTGATGTCTGTGTTTAAGGCTTCCATTTGGAAATATCTCTCAAATCTCCTTTATTAGATTTTGAGTAAATGTTCCCCAAATCTCCTCAGCATTTTGTTAAAAATGAATGCCATATATCTTTTGATAAAACCTACGGAGTTAAGTGCCTAATAAAATACTACATGACTAAAATGACTATTAATATTTTAGCATTATGCTGAAGTATGAGTGTTCTCCCAGCAAAGGTATGAATCACTGGTTTTTCATTTCTTTAATTCTTTATTAATTGGTACTTGAGGCAATAAACCATAACATATAACTTTGGCTTCAGATAAGGTTTAATGAGTGCCTGACCTTTGCTTGGATAATTCTCTGTCAGTGAACCAATTCAGAATAACCCTTTGAAGCTTGAATTTCTGTATTGAATGCTACTTGCTTTTCACTGTCCTTGACTTAAATGGACAGTACAGAAAGTTGGCTTTTTATCTTAAAAAAAAAAAAAAAAAAAAAAAAAAAGGTCTTCCATAAAGAAAGCTGCCTTTTAAATGACTCATTTAGTGGATTTTTTTCTCTGTTTCATTAATTACTTTGCAGTAGAACAGAAGTCTGATTATAGCTGGAGCTGAGAACTATCTGTCCTAACATAACTGAGTTATATAGTCTACTAAGTCGTCATAATCTGCATGATGGCTCTTCTGACTTAACATACATCACACGTACAAATATACAGCAAAAAATCTAGCAAAGTCCTGATTCTCTTAAAGTCACAGGGAGCATAGCTAGAGAAACCAGAAAAGTTATTGCCTACACGAAATTGTATATTTTGTAGGGGACCTGAATAGGTTTGTTAACTTCCATGTAACTCTGAAATAATGCTGATACAGGTTTGAAGTCTCAAGTCTTCTGAGAACATGTTTTCCCAAGGGAATCTCCAGTACTTTCCAGTTCTGGCTGAAATTTGAAATACTATGAGAAAAATCACTCATGTCTTAAATTGGGATTTATGTTCTCTCTTCCTCTGTGAACCCCAGTGTGTAGCTAGGCATGAAAAATGGACACATGACCCAACTTATTCTGACTTTAAAATATTTAAGGATTTTAGACACTATTGAAAGATTGAGTAATGTATTTTGTGCTTTAAAATATCACATTTCTTGGGGTAGTTTCTCTTGCCGGTAGCACCTCTTTTTTATTATTATTATTTTTTTTCCTGGAAAAAGTCCAATTAAAAAAAAAAGATAAAAATTCAAACAAATCTTTCAGTAGAAGTAGCCTAGTCCTTGGGCACTGAACATACACGAAGGAGACTAAATTAAATATGTTCTCCGATCTTTGGCAGGTATATGAATTAAGAGCAGACACCTCTTAAAACAGTGTCATACACATTGGCCAGTGTCATCAGTGTGTACATTATATTCTTTACCAAAAAATCTGTTTCTGTGTACATAAAATAATTAAATATTCATTGGAGCAGGGGTTGGAAACTGAGTCTCATGCTTTTGAGCCATTTTAACCCTTGACAACAAATATTGAATTAATGAATACAAAATATAAAAACTTCACTTCAAAAATTGTATACTGCTAGTGTTTCAATTATATTCTGGGTGTCAAATCTCATCTTTCAATCAGAAAATCTGAAACTAACAATCAAGGCCTTCCATACAAGGGAGAGTTTATCCCCATCCTTCTTTTATGAAAGCTGATAATTAACACATGTTGAAATAATATTTTCATATCTGTGTGGTATCAGGTTAAATCTGCAAATCTTGCTTGAATATTAAAATATTTCTGGTTTTCAATGTCAAAACTTTTTGTGTAGTTGTATTATTTTTAAAATTCTATACTTAGCTAATACTATTTGTTGCAAATAATTCACATATTTGTGCATTCACAAGTAATTTTAGGTGAATTATTCAGTAAAACAATAATAGTCCTAATTACATGTTTAAATCAACATGTGCTTCAGTGTTTTGCTGAAACTTGTGCCCTAGGCCCTGCTCTCATCATATGCACAGGCTGATTCAAAAGATTTGAGAATTTTTACCTGCAAAATCTGCCAGTTCCCTTGTGGAGTTCAGTCTGTATGAAGATTTGGACTCATTCTTCACACTGAACATGCCAATTGCAAAGAAAAGATATCAGGGCTAACAGAAGCAACCTAGAAAGGAAAAATAAATCTAACTGCTTACAGCTAACAGCATAAACCTAGGGAAACAAGCTGCCTCACCATGGTTAAGAGACTCCACTCCAGTGAACAGAATTAATTAAGTTCATTTCCATGCAGGACTGCCCTTGGTCCACAGAGAGTCAAAGGGCAGTTGAAGAGTATAATTACTTGTGTTAAAGAGAAAATGGCAATGAGAGTTAGCCCTGCCTCACAATGTGGTTTAAAAGAACAGCATGCCTTTATTGTATTTTTAGTTTGATGTGGGTGAATTACAAAGCAGGGTAAAAAAGCTCTGTGTGAAACAGTACTTACCAGATATAAATGGAAACACTCATTCAAATTCCTCATTCAAAATAGTGAAGAGAGAAAAAAAAAAAAAGAAGAAAAGCAACAAAAAGCAAAACAACCTTGCCCTTCTGATAACGTCCTGCAGTACAAACAAATACCATCAATTACTGTTTCCTTGAGGCTGTCATGAGAATAAAAAACAACTGCCAAGTAAGAATTGCTAATTAAACCTTACTAGAAAATATTAGATGCTGTGTCCAGTCATTCCTTTGATCCAGTGTGCACTGATTCTTCTCCATTTTTATCTGCTCTTTACTGCATTGTTCAACAAAGTGTTAACAGCCCAGCTAACTTTGACTACAGACTCTATATCCCTCCAAGCCTTTTTCAAAGCATGTATAGGAACATACATTTTTGCTGCCAGATGATTGCCAAATTTCTATGGCATTTTTTTTCCTGTTCGTTTTGATATCTGGAATCATTTAATACAGTTTGGAAAAAAATTCCTTTTTTCCTTAACCAAATGATATAAATGTACTGAGAGCCAGGTATTCTCATTTTCTGTTGTTGGTACAAGTCAAATAAACCAGACACATTGGATGGAAAGAGCTGGAGCTGTGGTATTCATTCCATTCCCATAACCTCTCTCTGTCCACCCCCCTATACCTGGAGTGTAAAAGGATTCAAAAAGATTATTAAAAAGAATTTACCACAGATGAGCACAATGCCACTGTTATTTTTATTAATATGTTCATTATAGCCTATAAATATTTCAGCACCACAAGCAGGTTGAAGAAGCATTAGTCTTTCATGTGTACTTTTCTGGCTTGAGCAGATCTCAATATGTTGGAGTTTGCCAGATATGTGATGTTAGATTGTTGTGGCTTAACCCAGTAGGCAGCTAAGTACCACACAGCCACTTGCTCACTCTTACCACCCCTCCACCCTGAGTGGGATGGGGGAGAGAATAATTAAAAAAAAAAAAAAGTAAAAACTCATGGGCTCATGGACTGAAATAAAGACAGTTAAGACAGTTTAATAGGACAAAGAAACAAGGGATAATAATAATAACAATAATAAAAGAATATACAAAGTAAGTGCACAATGCACAATGCAATTGCTCAACATCCATGCCCAGACCATCCCCAAGCAGTGGCTGTGCCTGCTGCCCAACTCCAGTTGGCCAAGGGTGGTGATGGAGTCCCCATCCTTGGAGGTATTTAACAGACATGTGGATGTGGTGTTTAGGGACTTGGTTTAGTGGTGGACTTGTAGTGTTAGGTGGATAGTTGGACTTGATCTAAAAGGTCTTTTCCAACTAAATGATTCCATGATTCTATGATTTTAGCAGTTTCCCAAAAGAGTTATCTGGATCTCCATTAGCTTTTATTTTTATTTATTTATTTATTTATTTATTTATTTATTACTTCCAAAGAGGTTATATTTATATAAAATATATACTGTATCAAAGTATGGCCAATTGCCATCCTTTCATTGTGCTGGAGGGATAGCTACCATACCAGGACTATGGTTATGCCCTGTTAATGTAGTGTAAATCCAGTGTCCTGATACGACTGAAATTCACCTGTTTGGTTCAAGGTCAGGCAGTTATAGACTGAAGTAGTGTTTTCTCCAGCTTATTGTGTTACCACTGTAATGCCGGCATCTGAGGTTAGAGCTGTGTCCTAACTCAGAATTCAAATTCAGGGCCTTTTCTTTGTGAATAAGTTTTACCTAATTTACTTCCTCTATTAAATTTATACAAGACCATGTAATTGTATAAGGAACTCTCTAAAATGCCTTTTTTCTTTCCCTACTATTTCATGAGATATATTTCTGTTAAATGTTGTTCAGTGAATATATGTTGGCAGAGCTGATACTGTAAAATGAGAAATGAGATAAAAGAGCAAGTCTACACCAGGACCTATAAAACTATGGAAAAGAATTCCAATTTGTTGAGCTACAGGTGTTAAAAGAAACAACAACAACGACAAAACATTGACCTCCCCTCAAAAAGAAAAAAAATGTTAAGAAGGTAAAGATGCAATTTCAGACCAAATAAATAATAAACAAACAAACAAACAAATAAATAAATAAAATATTGCTTTGAGTAGATAACTGACTATTTCTTTGAGTGTGCTAACTGACTTGGACTCAATTTCTTGTGCAATATCAGTTGGAAATTGTTCAACATGAATGCTAAACTAGACGGTATAGACAAAGCAGTTTTAATGGCTGAATTATCTGTGTAGCAAAAAAAAAAAAAAAAAAGAAAACAAACAAGAACAAAAAAAACACAGAGAGATAAGAGCAGCCTTCAAAAAGTCACAATGATTTTAAAAATATTGAAAGGAAGAGAGAGAAAAGTAAATGAAACATGAAACTTGTGTTTCAAATTGCACAGGTGCATAAGAAAGATGGTAGTGACAATATAATATGTAATTATGTGACAATATTCATAGACTGGGACAGTTTAAAATGAAATTAATGGAACAATTCACAAACATACAAAGCATTTATTTTGTTTATTTGTATCGAGTCTTTTTTGTAGAGAAGGAAGGAAGGGAGTAAAGAAGGAAGGAAGAGAGGGAGGAAGGGAGAAAAGAAAGAAGGAAGGAGGGAAAAGAATACTCCCTTGCAGTATCAATGGAGTATTCTGTTTTTACAGATGCAGATAAATGCATGTATGGAGTATTCTCTATATTGCAATGCATGCAATGGAGTATTCTGTTTTTACAGATGCAGATACTGCATTTACAATGCAGTATCAATGATTTCCATCTGAAAGTTTCTTCAGGATCAAGTCTATATTGGGAAATAGCACAATATTTTTGTATTATCACTATCTGAACAAGATGTCTTTTCAACCAATTTCCTAATCTTAAAGATACTGGGAACCTCAGATCCTTTTTACATCTCAAAAAGCCTAAGCTCTTACAATAAGTATATGGAGTTCAGAATTGAAACTTTATAGTTAGTGATAACAGACGTTTTGCCTAGCAGGTATGTCAGCTCAGTGCAAGTTTTCACATACCTGATTTGTCTTTGTCTCAGAAACTGTTTCAGATTCATCCTCCTTGAGGCTGATGAGCTATTCACTGTTATTTCCACCAGGATTTCAGGCTATATCCTGAAATGTCTTGACAAAAATTCCTTAGTGATTTCAACTCATTTTTGGAAATCGGGTCATTTTGTCTTCCCATGCCTTCAAATAACCAATTAAAGAAAGAAAAAATAAAATAAAATAATAATAATAATAATAAAAAACACACACAAAAAAAATCAGAATCAGAATAAATACCCCAAACTCTGTTATCACAAGCCTATCATCAGTCTTCAACAGCATCAATTTAATTTTTCACAGGGAAAACTTAGTATCTTGGGACAATTCATAATAGTCTTGACACACTTTTTAAAATCAACAATTCAAGGTTTTCACTATATATTTAACAATTTGGTGATTGTCACCAGAAGACCATAGGACAAATGTAAAATGAGTCATTCAAATGGAAAAAGATGAACATTTTTATAACATAAATATTGTCAACATGTAATGGAATTTCGTAATTTAGTCCTGGATTTCTTAAAGAATGACACAAATGATGAAAATATTAGATTCTGATTAAACCATTTTCTAGAAAGGACATTCTTTTTTAAAAGTTAATTCATAGAATAATCAGAAATCAGTTTTTCAAAATTTTATTTTGGTAAATTTGGCAAATATTATTTTGCAGGAAATGTGTCAATGTGTTATTTTAACAATTTCCTCCACAAAATGATATTTTAGTATTTCAAAATGATGACATCCTATCTTGGATTTAAAAATACATTGTTTTTGTTGTCATAATAAAGCAGTATAAAAGGGCAGACACAAACTGAAATATTTTTCTTTGATGAAATGGAAAGTTTACATTAACAATTGCAGTATTCTTCCAGGACCGTTAAAATATTTAGTTTAAAAGATGTTATATATTAATTATATTGAAGATCATGTATATTAATTGGCTGAGAGAAGTTTGTAGATGTGCTAGTGTACAAAAGAGCCTTTGAATAATCACAGAGTGGTTAGCTTGACATCAGCCATGGGCAAAATAATGGAGACAGAGACATGGGATTCAGTTGTTAGAACACTAAAAGATTGATATATAATTAGTATTACTCAACATGATCTCTAGTACTCATATTTGGAACAATAATGGGGATGGATGCATGTGTTGTAGGGAGGTATTAACAAGAAGCATGAATGTTGGAGGTGGTGTGCACACAAGTATTATATATAAATGGATCATCAAAATGGCCTTTACTGGACAAGCAATTTGCAAGTGCAAGTAACTTCAGGCTCAATTTAGCTAATTTAACCATCTAAGTAGCAGTTGTGTATTTGTGTCAGCTTCCTTGACATCTAAATGGCTTAAATTGCAGTGAAAATAATCATAGAAGAAAAAAAAAAAGTGTCCAAAATTTAGAAAATTAAAACTGTAAGAGGGCTTGTACCCTCAAACAAATTATCATAGATATGTCTCTTACTTTTAGATAATGCTAGGAAAAATTTCCTCACACTTTTTTCCTATACCCCTATTCCTATTTCTTGCACTGCTGATCTGAAAATAATTCTCCTATTCCCTCAGAAAGGTGAGCTAACTTTCAGATATATGTCTGATGGTACAAAGTACAAGCACCTTCAGCTTTATCACTTTCTCAAAATTTGAGGTTATTTAACTGTAATGTAGGTATCGCTGGCTATGCATAGAAAATACTAATCAATATCAGTGGGTTAATCCCTTATTTTAAAATAGGTTGTAACTAATTGCAAGATGAAATGCAGAAAAAAAGAAAACAGACAAAAAACAATCCTCTTTGAGTTTTTGTTACTAACCCATGATCTCATGTTCTGCTTGCATAAGATTATCAGAATCATGTTTGCTGCTTATTTGGTAGTGTCGATATGACAGAAAAAAGTAGTGTAGAAAGATAATTTCTTCCTTTTTTTTTGATATTTAAAAATGATTATGAGTTGTCTTTGCCATACAGGACACTCTATTTTATCCTTTTTTTTTTTTCCTCTTTATCAACTCCTTGAGAACTCTCACAGCTAGCAACGACCAAACAATATCTTATCTGAGTTAGCAGAATAACTCACAGAAAATGAGAAAGATGTCAGTCTTTGTCTGATTTTCTTTACAGCAGTGTGTAGTTAAGGTGTAATTTTATTTATTTTATTCATATTTGGGTAGGCTGGGAATAACTTATCTATCAAGCTTTATGTGAGTGACCTTTCATGGATGTGAAATATTTTCCACAACCCCTGCCCCCCAAATTAATAAGAAATTATACAGCTGTTATAGGAATCTGTTAGATGGGTTCCAAAATACCTAAGAACAACAAAACCCCCACATTTATACTAGTGCCTATATAAATCTACCTTTCTCCCCAACACACACTTTCTATCCTTTGTTCCTTTCTTTCTTTCTGACACTTTTTCCTGTCCATCTTAATCATTTTATGACTTCTCTGTCTGCAATTTTGAGCAACAAGGACTTTTTCCTGTTTTTTTTTTTTAATTTTATTTATTTATTTATTATTATTATTTATTTGTTTATTTTTGTTTATTTATTCAAATGACATTTAACAGGCATGTGGTATTCAGTGAACCAGAGAAGGCAATATATATAGAAATACACACACAGACACACACATATATATATATACATATCCTCTCTATAGCTCTGGTAACTTGTTTATGTGCAAATAATTAACAAAATTATTTCTTTTGGAACTTTTTTGCAGGTTAAATTCACATAGTTTAAACCAAGTCAGGATAAAAGTGATGTGATTTATTAGCAACATGTAATTAACCAGCAATTAGTGATCGATGCATTCAGAATCAATACCAGCAATTCAACAGATAAATTACTATACTAGACCCTTACTAAATTTTAACATATAACCACACATTCCTGAGCAGCTTTCTATGGTTGATTCTAGAAAATTCTAATTGTACCCATATTCCCCTGACTGCCTACTTTGAATTACATGCACCCCCACCCCAGAGGAAATTTTGCATAACTACAACAAGTTGTTGCACCCTGTACACACCCCACAAGTTGCTCATGACATCCAACAAGGAGGCTGCTCCATCCAGCCTTGGGAGAGGTTGTGATACACTGGGGACAATTTTTAGCAATGGTAAGCCTGGTTTTGGCTGCAAACGCCATCTTGGACAGTTTTGGGTGTTCTGATGAGAACAGTGCACAGTATGCACTTAGGTGCACACTTAGGTCTCAGCAGCTGAGCCTCTTCAGTCCCTTCTGCCAAGCTTGGCCAACGTGAGCACCCTGCAGACCCCAGAGGGACACTGGCTCATGGGAGCCAGGGACACTGGGACGTGCACAGAGCCAGGACCTTGAAGGATGACTGAGGAAAGAGACTGACAGAAAGTATATAAGAAATGCTTTGAACAAATGCTAAAGTGATACTGCAGAACTTGTTTGCCAAGCCATTGACTGCTTTTTAGTACCATTTCTTCAAAACAGATCTTGAAATCTCATTGCCAGTCACTATCCTTTGTTGCATTGATAATTCTATGGCTGAGTTGTTCTTATAATTACCTTTTACCAAAACAGCCTAGTGTGGCAAAGCAGTTGATGACTTTTGAATAAATAAAAATCTCTGTTAATTGCTACTGCTAACTCCAGTCCTCTACGTAAATCTCTCTCTCTCAGAAGTCATTGTTTAAATTAGATTAAATTCTATGTTTATTAGCATTAGTGTTCATTGAGCTTAATAGCAAAGACAACAGACAATAAACATTAAACTTGTCTAGAGGTAAATATTAAAATACTAGTTTTGACTTTGTAATGCCTTCTGTTTCGTAATTTGCTGAAAGGCCAACAAATCAAAGCATTTCTTGTCTAAACTGGTGTCACATGTGGACACATTTTAGCAAATTTTAGCACAAAAAGATCATCTCTATTCCCTGGCTGTGAAGGAGAATATGGAAAGATGCGTTGGTATTATCAAGATTAGGTAATCACAATAAATAGTTGGGTTCGGAGTCTAAAGGAAAAAATATTTAAATGAAATGGAAGTGTTATTGGCCTTAATTAAAAGTTAAGGAGTCTGAACCACAGACTGAATTTTAACTCTGCACACATTCCCTTAGAATAGATGGAGACATAGATCTTTTTCTTATTTTGTTGGAAGTAGAACTAAAGGTTTGAGGAAACAAGACTACATTGTGGATGGCTAGGCTCAATGATTAAAGAAAGGCCAGAGTCAAGTGTGGGGAACAGAGATAGTTATTATCGTCCGGGGAAGCCAAAAACAAGAATCAGAGTTACACCTGGTGAAGAATGAAGGATGAAAATATGACAGGGCTAAAGGATGGACAAAACTAATGGGCTGAAGAGGAGTATGATCAGATGCTGTACAAAACTTCTAAGGAAACTAATGAGTCTGCTGGAAAGTATGACTCAAAATGAGGAAGAGGTTTAGAACAATCCTAAATAAAAATATTTTGGTTTTTATTAGTTAAATTGAAAATGAAATTCAATGAAACATGAATTTTAAGGCAAACAGCATCCAACAGGAATGGGAAATATCAAAGATTTTGAAATATTTTTTAAAATTTTTGAATATTTTTTTAAATATTTTGGATGAATAAGCCAAGCAAAGGTAGGCATGAGTATATAAAATCTTATGACGAAAACATTTTTCCTGTGGGTAGGAAAAGCCCAAAGTTTATTATATCCATCTGAGAGTAAGGCATCTATACTGAAGTCTTTTTCCCTTTTGAAAGCATTGAAACCAGAGCATGGCTTAGTTGCCATTGTACAGCATGTTCTGTGGGAACAGAAAGTTTCTTGCTGATGGATATATTACAATTTTGTGTAAGCAAACAGGAAAACACTGGAAACTAAGGAAGCTCAGAATTCTAGTCCACTTGAAAAAAATGTTTTGCTCATCTCAAACATTGTTCCAGTTTTTTGAACTACTGAGTCAGAAGTAAACTGAGAGAAAGCCACACGTTAGAGAACAGTTTTCTAGCCAGGTATGTTGCACATGTGTATGGGACAAGCTATCTAGTGAATTTTTAATTATTTAATGCAAGGTGGCATGGCATTGGTAGGACAGACTAAGAACACCACAACGGAAATTATCCTAGGATGTAATAATTATTGTTGTGAAGTGGGGAAAGGTTCATCCTCCTTCAAATGAACCCACCCTCACTTGACTCTGGCTGCTGCCTCCTGTGAGGCATAGTAACCGTTTGGCAAAGGGTAGTAGCTCTTCTTCCTGCATTCTGAAGTCAGGAACCAACCTTGAAAAAGTGCTCGAGGTTGTCTAGCGTCTTCAGCCAAAATTCACAAATAATTTTTCAATGATTAAACTGATATCTCTAGTAAGTAAAATATTTTCTAAAAATTTGTCTGACCCGAATTAGAGTATCTGTTGGGGAGCTGACAATACTATGCATGAAATAATATATTCTCTTGGAAAATACATCTAGAAGAATGATTCTGTATATAAACGTTAACAACATCATTATGAATATTCTCTTAATTAAGGAGATATTGCTTTGTATATTACCAATGAAATGCATCAACTGTTCCTTGCTGAAGTATAAGATATATTACAAAGAAATTCTATACAAAAACTTCAGGGCTTTGCTAATTAGAATAATGACAGTTCTATGCACCATAGAAAGTTATTTTTTTGGAAATACTAGACAAGCAACTTTTTTTTTTTTTTAATCACTTAAAACAAGCAAAGAAAATGTTAAGTATCTTAACATAATAATATCTTAATAATCATAATATCATAATAATATCATATCTTAATATCATAATAATAACTTTTAATATATTTAAAAAACCTTATCAAAAGCTGACAATATACAGTGTATGTTCCATCAACAATCCTGTAGGCTATTAAAGTATGAACACAGAATAGAATCTGTTTGTTTAATACATTGTTCTCACAAATGGAAAGAACATAAGGTTTTCATATTGCAAAAACACAGGCTTAAAAAAACTCTTTACAAGAAACCAACCTTGGGTTTCAGTCATTTCCTTTGCATTTGGCCAAAAGGTGCAGTTTGTGCATAAACCAAGCATATAATCTTAATCTGTCAAGTGGCATATTTTAAATACAAGGGGTATAGATCTGGCTAACATGGATGAGGCAGAGGGAAACTGCATTGGGACGTTGATTTTTTGTCTGGTCATGTAATTGTCAAATTTACCATATGGGTCATGTCAATATAGGACCTAGAAAAAGGCTGGAAACCAGAAAGATTGTTCTTTGATGTTTGCTTATTGCTAAATTGGCCATTAAAAAGGGTATCAAGAGTGGAAAATCGTGAACTTCATTTAGAACAGTTCAAAATAAAGTATTTGGCTTTCTTCCTCCTTTCCCTGAGATATTTATTAGATTATTTAGATACAAACCTACTCCTTTTTCTAAAATGTAAGTTGATTTTAAACGAAAAAATATCTTTTGAAATAGAAAAGTTGGCATTTCTCAAATGGAACACATCTTATAAAAATTCTGGACTAATATTTTTGATGATTTTAAATGATGATCCTGTCCAGACATTTCTTTTTTTTTTTTCTTTTTTTTTTTTCCCCTCTTTTTCCAAAAATCCAAGTGAGGCTTTACCTACTGTGGCTTTAGTAGCAAAGAGGTCGGACTCTCGGTAGTCATTGATAATGAATGCAGGGGCAAAAGATATTTGCCTTAGGTAACTAGGGGTGTGGGAATGAGTGGGAAGTGGGAATTATATTCTTGCATACATGGAATAATAGTCACTTGCCACATTTAAACAGAATGCAAACAAAATACATCTAAGTAGATAGAGCAAGGGGGCCAAAAAAACCAAACCGAAACAAAAAAGGTATGAGATATCTAAAAAAGAGGGAAGAAATCTGTATCAAGTGATCAAGTGCTATCAGATTAAAGTTACAAGAATATATTTTCTTCTTCCTCTCCAATGTTATCTGGGTTAGCTGGTCACAAGACACCTTTATTTATCTTTGCATTTAACATGGATCAAACAATTCCACTAAAAAGCCTGAAAATCACAGGAAATATTCTAAGGTTATGGAAAATTCAGGCACGAAAGAATATTTCATTGTCTTGTTTTATCTCGACCTCTTATAGCAAGAACAACTCTAATTCCATCCTTAAACTTCTCAAAAAATTGTGAATATTTTGGAAAAAAGATTCAAAAAATTTTGGAATTTTTGGAAAAAATATTAAAGATTTTTATGATTTTTTACATTTAGATATTATAGTCATAATAAAAGATTAATTGTCCATTGACTGTAACCCCAGTAACTGCTGCTTGAATTATTTTGGAACAGCCCCAGTTTGCATGCACTAGCTGAAATTTGCACATGCAAATAAGCTGCATTCTAAATTTTTTAATTAGTTGTTGATTTAGAGGCTGCTGACTGAGATATTCTCTGATTCCGTCTACTCTGACATTTACTAACTCATTACACTTTAAAGAAGGCACTGAGACAAAAGGATAAATAAGTTTCTTAAGGACTAGATGAAATACAACTTCAGTTTTCAGGACAGCTTTAATATATTTTTTATGACAACAGCAAATACAGTTTAAAGTAGTTAAAACAAGTACTCAAAATAGTTTTCTCACCTGAATTTGTAATTATTTCTCTCCTCTACTTGTCTGTTTGGTTCATAAACACCTTGATGTCACTTGCTTGAAATCTCTGGAAGATGTTGTAACACACACACAAAAAAAAAACCAAACAAACATAAAATAGTGGTTTTAAATTAATTTTCAAATAATACCATCACAATTTATAGGGGATAGAGAAAAAAGTGGTATTACAAAGGATGATTGAGTTCATTGACTTAAAGGGGAACATGGAAGTTTAAACCTTTGGCAAAAACAAAATAAAAAAATCCTGTTGGACCAGAAAATTTTGAGGCAGACAGGCCTGGGTATGGACACTGTACTTGTAAACTGTCTTTAAAGGAAAAAAAAAAAAAAAGTCTAATCTTTCATCCAAATTTTGAGTGAAAATGCTGTTCTGAACTGAGTCACTGCGTATGTAGTAAGCCATAAAGAAGAAGAGATAAGCATCCGTCAGTGGAACATGAACAGCTGAACCATGAGAAGCTGTATCCCTGTAAGCATGTCTGTCTGATGGTGTGACTGGTCTTTGACTGTTGCATGACTTTCAACTTCTCAGTGGATTTTCTTTCATTACATTTTAACTACTTTTGAGCTGTAACTTTTGTAAGGTACCTGAGATCTGAGAGATATGTGATTTACAAGCTCCTAATCTGGAAATTACTAAAAGGAGATTTTGCCTATAGTACACTCCAGTAAATCCCCTTGATGCCAGTTTTTTTAAAGCTAAATAAAAATACACTGCTTGTTTCTTCCTTTTACTCTCCCACTTTTTTTTTTTTTTTTTTTTTTTTTTTTTACATAATAGAAAGCTACTTTCTGTGTAGATATTATTTCTGAACTCCAATATACAGGATTTGAGTGCTTGCATGTATAAACCTATTGAATTTATCTGCAAAAGTTACCATTGTAAGTTTCTCAAGTATCTCTACCAGCCCAATGAAAAATAGCTTTGCTATCTAAAAGATCACAGATGAATATAGCTTTCCTGTTTTCGAACACTTCAGTGGTCTCATGTAACTCAGATACTGTTTTCCTCAACTCCAGTTTTTCAGTGTTTCAACAGCTGCTAAAGAAGAGTCTCTGTTGCCCTCCTTTTATGGCTATCTTTCTTTGTTGAGCACTGGCAAAGAGTCAGCAGCATTGCACACCCTTTTTTTTTTTTTTAAACAAACAAACAAACAAAAAACTACCTTGTTTGTACTTCAGTTTCTCTACAAGAATAGAAAAATCTGTTACTGTGTTGTAACCTTCTTCTCTTTCTCCTCTGACCAGCTCTACACATAAAAATTGTGTCCTCTCTTAACATCTCATGTATATATCATGGCAGTGATTAAGGCTCTCTGAGAAAGCAAGAGAGCTGGAGCTTTCCCATGAAATGATATCTAGACACTGCCTCCTTATCTCTCCTCTCCACCACAAGCTGTTTCAACATCTGTGAAATCTGGATTGTTTACAAACAAACAGAATTGCAGTGGTACAGCAGATTGGAGGCCTTGTTTATGGTGAAGAATCACACTGTGGGAGGATCCTGGAACAGGTTTTCCCACTAAGAAATAAAGAAAGACTTTGGAAAATACTTTGCTCTTTGTTTTTGTTGACTTAGTGCCCCATAGAGCAACACAGGATTTTTCCTTCATCAGCAGCAATGCAGATGAATCAGGCAATACAAAAATCATTTGTCATTTCACCTGAGCCCTATGAAACGTTCTCTGAAGGAAGGACAAGGGCACAGGCACAATCCAGACCCTGTTGCATGTTATTACTAATATTCTGGGTATCTCATTGAAATAACTTCTCAGTGATCATGGTGTTATAAAACACATAGAAGGATATCAGATCTTTCCCAAATGTATGCACAGCTGAAGTCCTCAAAACAAACTAGTATGTGTTCAACCTCAGACTTGTTAGCTGCCTTCTGAACTATTCCTATCTTCCCATAAAAGTCATTACAGCATCTCTTATGCAAAAAGATAAGGCATTTACACACAGGGTTTGTCTCTCTCCTTTCCCACATGGATCTTTTTAGTTAGACACTTGAATGGTAAGAAATTACTAGAAACTCGAAAAAAAAAAAGGAAGAAAAGGAAAAAAAGTCTAAATTTCTGCAGAGTTCTGTTCATCTGTTCTTTGTATAGGTTCAGAGGCTAATTTAAGAAAAGACAAATCTAAAAATCACAAAAGAGAGAAGAAACAGAGAGAAACAGATGAATGTATGAACAATAAGAAAGTTTTTGACATTACTAGCTGTCTACGTGTTATTTGCTTCAAATGTAATTATATGACTTAATGTATAAACAAAACACTCGTAACAGTCCTTTGTGGCCCTTTATCAAACCTTAAGTATTATCAGTGCTCTCTAAGGAAAATGAATATAAATAAGGGTAGAAACTACATTTTGTAAAGGAAATAAATGAATAAACTGCTGTGATTTCATTTATCTTTTGCTCCATCTGTTTTAATTATTTCCAGTTTTCTTGAAAATTTGTCATTTTCTTTAGGTCAAGTGTTTACTATAGCTCCTATTACCAGCTTTGTCAAAGTAGAGATTTGATTATCTGAGAAGGCAGTTCTTATAAAATCATAGAAACATAGAATGGCTTGGGTTGGATGTGACCTTAAATATCACCTAGTTCCAACCCTCCTGCCATGGGCAGGGATGCCACCCTCTAGATCAAGTTGACCAGGGCCTCGTCACACCTGGTCTTGTACACTTTCAGGGATGGGGCATCCACAGCTTCTCTGGGCATCCAGTTCCTGTACCTCACCATCAGGAAGAATTTCCTTCTAATCTCTAATCTAAATCTACCTTCTTTTAGCTTAAAACCATTCCCTCTTGTCCTGTCATTTTCTGACTGAGCAAGAAGTTGCTCTCCACCTTTTTTATGTCCCTTTTAAGTACTGAGAAGCTGCAATAAGGTCACCCTGGCGCCTACTCTTCTTCAGGCTGGACAGCCCCAGCTTTCTCAGCCTTTCTTCATAAAAGAGGAGCTCCAGCCCCTTTGATCAACTTCATGGCTCTACTCTGGTCCCATTCTAACAGCTTCATATCCTTCTTGTTTTGGGGGCCCCAGAACTGGATGCAGTACTCAAGTGAGGCCTCACGAGGGCAGAGTAGAGGGAGACAGTCACCTTGCTTGACCTGCTGAGCACTCCTCTGGTGATGCAGCCTAGGATGCAGTTGGCCTTCTGGGCTGCAAGCGTGCATTGCTGGCTCATGTGGAGCCTTTCAGCCACCAGAATCCCTAAGTCCTTCTCTGGAGGGCTGCTCCCAATGAGTTCTTCTCCCAGTCTGTACTCATGTCTGGAATTGTCCCGAGCTTGCACCCACTTTTCCTCAGATATTCAGTGATAAAAAAGTCTTTTTCCTTGCCTTCCTTCCCTGTCCCTGTCCCTGTCCCTGTCCCTGTCCCTGTCCCTGTCCCTGTCCCTGTCCCTGTCCCTGTCCCTGTCCCTGTCCCTGTCCCTGTCCCTGTCCCTCTCCCTCTCCCTCTCCCTCTCCCTCTCCCTCTCCCTCTCCCTCTCCATATCCCACTCTCCTTTGATGTTATATCATTATAAAAATTTCATCCTGCCAAGGCAGAACTCATCTTTTTCTTTTTGGTCATATACACCAATATAACATGCAAAACACTATTATTTCAATTTAGTCACAGTTCATATCTATGAGGCACGGGTGTGATCAGACATAGCATAGCGACACGATGATGAATGAGGTCTTTAGAGTTTAGCTTTACATTTCAAGAAAAAGCAAAAGAGGCCAAAGGCATATGAAGCATAACACTTTTCTCTCAGAATGAAAGAATGATAAATCTAAATATGGACACTTGATTCAGCAAACATGAGTGGAAAATTCTAGGGAATGTAAACAGCTTGTAACTTTGCCATAAGGCAGTAGGGCAAATTTGAGATTCAAGATGGGGGAACACGTGGTTTGTGCTGTAAAACATACCACATGTGTCACAGTAATCTTTTTTTTACTATTTACTCTCATATTCAAGGGCTTGGTTTCATCTTCAGTGAATAACAATTGTCCCTAAAGATTTACAAATAAACACAATAGAACCTTGAAGGAGAAATAACTGGAAGTTATTTACCATATGGCACCTCTATAACACTTACAAAGACATATCTTGGGGTGAGTCCAGAGGTTCCCATCCTTAACCCCAGGTCCACTTCTTCTTGACCCACTTTCTCCTTATGTATATATACATATTTTTTTTCTCAGAAGTGGATTATAGAGAAAATTTGAATACTCCCCACATCCCACTTAATATCAAAGACTACAGAATGATGTTAAATATGAAAAGATTATGCTTTAAGTATACAAATTAAAAAGGAAAAACTGTGTTACTGTTCTGTAATCCAAAATTTCAATCCAAAATCATCCTTTATACAATATCGTGAAGGCCAGTATTAAAAAGGATTTGATAAATACTGAATAGAGAACCAATCAAGCTTTTTTATTTCAAAATGACATCTTAAGTAGATCTTTCTTCTAAAACACTACATATTTCATTCTGTACAGTTTGTTTCTTGTTTTCTCTTATGTGTTACAAACATCATTTAAATATCATTGTGCTAAACAGAGAAGAAATAACTTAACTTTGAAGCTTCATCTCAAGTTAAATTGTATTTGTAAATGCTTCACTGAACAAAATTTTTCAAAGGTAATTCAAATATAGTAATCACGTTTAAAATATATTTTTTCATAGTTAAGTCCCATCTGCTCAATACTGATAAGGAGTTCAAAAAAACAGGCTATAAAAATCAGTGCCACTAAATGTTTATTAAGTATATAGGTCTTTGCTTAGCTTACTGAACACATTTAATATCATAAATGTATATCCCAAGGAATAGATGTAAATTTTGGAAGATACACTTTAAGTCTAGTTAGACTGCTTAAAGATTATAAGCAATACACTTATCATTTTATTTAAACTGATTCTATACAGAGAGGATCATTTCACTGCATAGAAAGCACATAATTTCTTCCTGGGACATCGAAAAAGGCAGTGCATATTAAAAGTCAGTGGTGCATAGTGGGTAAAGCTGCATACAGCCTGCTTTCCACTGTCTTTCAAAAATTAGCAGTAAATTTAAGTCTTATGTCTAATTTCCTTAGACATTATTTTAAACTACAGTAGCATCATGAACTGATTTAATCAACTGGTGGTGTATGAGGCATAATGGTCAATTAGATTGGCACAATAATATTTCATGGCTTTCTAAGATCCAGACTCAAAAAAGACACAAGAGAAAGATAGACTACATTAGTAATATTTATATGTATTTTGACATGGGTACACATGGCTGCAGGAATAGTCATCAACAAAAACAAAACATACAATATTAAAACAGAAAACTGTAGACTAGTGAAAGTTGCAGAGTAGGAATAACTTAATTAGAAACTTTATGAGAACCTTATTGAGAGGCGTGTGCATAGTTTTATTACTGTAAATCTTGTTCTGGCAGCAGCAGACACACTTGAGAATAAAAGCAGTCACTACCTCAGACAATTCAAAATGATAGACCATAAATTAATTTCTACTTTCAGCAGCACAACCAGAACTTAATCCTGCCGCTGCAGACTCATCACAAATTTTTGTCTATGTCTGTATTGCAAAGGAGTACTGCCTTCCAGAGCAGTTCTGTGAGAGATATGCTCCAAACTCTTCCTCCTTCCTTTTCACTTTGCCATTTGCAGTAGGATCTGAAATGTATGGGAGACAGGATTTGGCACACAGAGGTTTAAAGCATGCAAGTTGAAGATCACAGAATCACAGAATAGCTGAGGTTGTAAGGGACCTGTGAAGATCAGATCATCTAGTCCAATGCCTGTGCCAATCAGGATCACCTAGAGCACATTGCAAGGATCCAAGCAGGATCACTTAGAGCACAGGATGTCATCCAGGTGAGTTTTAAATATCTCCAGAGGAGACTACATAACCTGGCAGCTCCTGGTGTGGATTGCTCATAGTGCCCTCAACTGCCCTGGCATGGAGATGCTTGTCCTCTGTGGGATGCTGCTCTGATGCCAAGTGGGTATTAAGTGTCTCCGGTCTTCAGCACCTGCCTCGTGGGTTGAAGGCAGAACCTCAAAGACTCGCAGCCCACCAGCAGTACCTCAATACCTTGCACTCCACCAGAAATACCTCAGTACCTTGCCTGCAACCAGATGGATCTCAACATCTCACCTGCCACCAGAAGGACCTCACATCTCTTTTGCCACAGGAAGGACCTTGACATCTTGCATTGCACAGGAAGGACCTCAATGATGTACCTTCCACTAGCAACACCTTCACCTCTCACGTTCCAGCAGTAGGACCTTGACCTCTCAAGTGCCACCAGCTGGACTCGATGCAGGCTGGATGCTCAGGGCACTTATGGCCAGCTGCCTTTTGTGAGGCCATAGGGTGACAGTGACTCTGTGTTGACATCACATGGCTCTTGGGGTGCCCCTGATGGCAGCACTTAGGGAATTAATGTGACTGTCGTGAGAAAATGCTGACATGAAATGGCTGCTTCACGCTGACAGAAGCAACGTCTGCCAGGCTGGGGTCCAGGCCAGGAGCTCGGCCTTTGGCCTGGGAACTGTGCCTGGGAGCCAGGGACGTCCTTGATGTCCTTGCAGCTGGGTACCTGAGCACTGGAGATGTCCTGAAGAGACCATCGAGGAGGACACAACAAGAATCTGAGGAACAACTTATCCCCTATGATGAAATTGGCCCAAGGAAGTGGGAACATGCATGAGAAATCAAGAGTTGTTTAAAGAATATCAGGAACATCATTAGATATTGTCTGTCCAAGGAGGATGGTAGAAAAGAACAGCATCTCTTGGTTACCTGAAGTGGTGGTGTCATAGAATCATCATAGAACCACAGAATCACAGAATGGTTGCAGTTGGAAAGGACCTCTGAAGATCATCTAGTCCAACCCTCCTGCTGAGCAAGATCACCTAGAGTATATTGCACTGGCTGGCATCCAGGTGGGTTTGGAATATCTCCAGAGAAGGAGACTCCACAACCTCTCTGGGCAACCTATGTCAGTGCTCTGTCACCCTCACAGTAAAGATGTGCCCTCTCATATTCAGCTGGAATCTCCTGTGCTTCAGTTTGTGCCTGTTGCCTCTTGTCCTGTCAGTAGGCACAATTGAAAAGAGACTGGCTCCATCTTCTTGACACCCTCACCTTAGATATTTATACACATTAATGAGGCCTCCCCTCAGTCTTCTCTTTTCCAGGCTAAACAGGCCCAGTTCTCTCAGACTGTCCTTGTACGACAGGTGCTCTGGTCTTCTAATCATCTAAGTAGCCCTCCTCTGAACTCTCTCCAGTAGTTCTATCTCTCTCTTGTACTGGGGAGCCCAGAACTGAACACAATACTCCAGGTGTGGCCTCACCGGGGCTGAATAGAGGGGGAGGATCACCTCCCTTGACCTTCTGGCAACACTCTTCCGAATGCAGCCCAGTATACCATTGGCTTTTTTGGCTACAAGGGCCCATTGCTGACTCATGGTCAGCCTGCTGTCCACGAGGACTCCCAGGTCTCTCTCTGCAGAGCTGCTCTCCAGCAGGTCGGCCCCCAACCTCTGCTGGGGACATTTTTCTCAGGATTGTCATCCAAAATGTTGAAAATAGGCCATGTATCCTACTGATCTATTCATGTTGGGATGAAGCTGAATTTCATCAGCACAACTATAAGTATAAAATTTTCACTTTGTTCAAAACATTTTTTTTTCCTGAACATTTGAAAAAATTGACAATATCCCATCCAAACTAGCTAGATTCCTCCTTATGGTAGATTCCATTCATACCGATATAGAAACAGAAGAAAACAAAACAAAGCTAGCAACATTGAGCTTCTTATTTTTTATGTCAATTTTTAATCAAAACCAAGATTTTTATTGACATTTTTGTTTGAATTGTTCTCTACTACATCCCCATTCTTTATGAATGACACCTGAATAGGAATGAAAAATGATAACCTTGTTTCAGAGCAGCACCCTGTAACTGCACAAAATTAGCCTTTATGGAAGAAAGAAATGAGGGCAGGGGGTACAAAGTAAGGAAGACTTAGAAGCCACACTAGATCAGTTATGACCTACATCTATGATCCACCAGTGATCTACTGAGAATTGCTGGCTGTAAATTGCGGAGTCTATATAACAGCCCTTATTTAAAGCTGTAAAGCTACAAGACCCTAGGCTAAGAGTGCATGGCCATCTGAATGTATGGTTTTCCATTCAAAAATCTGTTGGAAGTACCATAATATATCCAAACTTTCTTTATATGCAAATCAAAAAAAAAATTGGTGTTGTATTTGCTTAACCATAAAAATTAATATTGATTTAAAAATGTCACTATAAATTTTGATAAAAGATTCATCTAGTTTAGTTAAGGTTATATAATTTACATCTAACTTAAATTAAAGGTTCCAAATTCCAAACTTTGCATCTTAAAACTTTTTCTTATAGGCTCACCTCTTCCCCAAATTCAAATATTTTTTTCTTTTATAGGTATTTGTGAAAATGGGTATGTAATCATAATAGGTGGGTAGTGATTCACAAAAGCTGTAAGGAAAAGCAGAGTGCAAGGCTATTTAGCATAAGAAGAGAACGAAAGAGCAGACTTCACATAGATTACGTTTGCTATGTAAACTTGTAATATATTGCAGCATTCTCAGTAGCATATTCTTAAATGAAAATTCTGATTGCTTTTGATCTTTAAAAGAGTTTTGTGGCTCTTCCTCTTCCTTGTAGCAAACAAGGAGTAAACTCACCAGTTCTATCATGTAGGCAGGAATAGTGTTGTTCAACCTGTAGTGAATTCAAAATGTATAGCTTAAAATAACAAACACAGGAGACGCACTCACACACACACATCCACACACACAACAATGTTCTATTGTTATTGCTTGAGAAAAAACATTAAGATGCTTGTATTTGGTGATTCACAGGTAAGTTTTACTTCAACCTAAGTATTGGGGAAACTGAAAGTAAATAGAAAATATCAGATCCAGTGCCCCCAGATAGATTTTTTTTTTAATTAATTTTTTATTTTAGATTTGATTCTTCACAAGACTGTCAATGCATTGGTACATTAGCCTTTTGGAGAAGTCATATTGCTATCATTATGGTCCCGGATTCAAATCCTAGATGCTAGAAGGCCAAGAATTTGGTACATTTAAGACCTTTCATTGGGTAGATGGTGAGCAAAGCAGATTGTGATTCCCCTGCTAGTTGGAATCCCCTGCAAATTATTACAGCATAGAGCTGTTTAGGTTCCAGGGTAAACTGCTGTTTTCAAGAGCCATTTTGATCATCACCCATGAAAAAAGAACTTCTGAAATTCATATTTCTCTTTTTAGTTATTAATTAATGAGGCCCATGTGAACCTCATGAAAGTTCAACAAGTTGGTGCACCTGGGTTGGGGCAATCCCTGGTATCAGTACAGATTGAGAGATGAATGGATGGATTGTAGGAATGCAAAGAAGAACCCAAGAATATTGATGGATGAAAAACTGGAAATGAGTCAGTAGTGTGCTTTCTTAAATGTTGTCTTTCAGACTGAGATTACCCATCATTCATGACACAGGTTTTATAGAATCATCCTAGATTCATGGCTAGATTTTCTCTCAAAGGGAAAACTGATCTATGCCTGGTGTGATTTAAATGCAGATTTCTGAGAATGCTCTCTTTTTCTTTGATAGTTATCCTTCCTCTTTATTCAATAATTTAAAAATAAAATGATGCTTAAAATAACAAAATAAAATATCTTAAACTATACAGGTAACAGTTTTATGTTTTTTTTTATTGTTGTTAAATTTGATGGCTTTCTGTTAGCCACAAAATTTAGAACAGATTTCAAAATTGTCAAATTTCCTGGCTTCCAGCCACATTTACTGAACAAGTTTATTCAGCTAAATTCTTTCAAGCATGCGCCTTTCTTTGTGGGGAAAGCCTCTATTTTATAGAGAAGCCTACAGAAATGCACATACAGAATAGAGTACTTAGTACACAACTTGAATCTTGGGGGCACATAGTGGAATCTCAGATTGTTTCTAAACTGTTGAGCATGACAGAAGGATTGGAAAGGTGAATGGTGTGGAAATGATGCACTAATGTTGCCTGAGACTTAGGAAACAGAAAAAAAAAAAAAAATTATGCAGTTATAAGTACAGTTGTGTGCTCCTCTTCATAAATAGTACTTGCTTGAGATTTAGAAATCATACCTGCATTATTTATCTGAATTAGTTCTTACATGCTTCAACTATAAAAATATATAATTCCCATAAAGAATTTATATATTCTTTTTTATAATTTTTTGACATGGTTAGATAGAGAGGAAAATCTACCCTTGCAGTATTTACACATATCTAGAGTTTTGTGGAGGATGCACAAAGATCCACTTCAAGTTTTTTAAAGGTCAGGGCAATGCATAAGCTCAGAAAACTTTTTGGGTGTCACTTTTTCCTTTTCCTTTAAAGAACAATTGCCTCATTTAGGAATAATTGGTATTCACAAAGGAAATGCACATGTTCTGAAACCTAGTAATTTCCAATTGCCAAGATACCTAATGAGTTGTCTTAACAAGATTACCAAACATATAAAAGGAACTAATTGCATTGCATTTAATTCTGAAATCACAACTAGATGCAAAATAGGTTTTGCAGCTGGCATTTTGCTGGCAATGCAAGACGAAAATGAGGAGGTAGCTAGAGATCAAGGGACCATCCTGCTCAGTTTTCAGGAAGAGTCACTCCTTCCTCCCCAAATAGACACCAAAATTATATGCCATTATTGCTTGAAGAGAGAAACATTTTAACAATCTGTGACATGACAAAGGATTAGTCAAACACATCCATTCTCCAGAAACGTCTTTAATTAACTGTTTTTCATTTATTTATTTACATTGTGATCTACTATTAAAATAGGAACAGACAGGTATTATTTCATGATACAATTTAAGGCTTATGTATACCATACATCTTTTTATCTCTCTCTTATCAAACTGTTTGCACATTCACAGATAAAAACTGTTGCCCATACTCCCCAGTGCTTGAATCTCTTCCCTAATTACTGATTTTAAAAATATATAATTGTTCCTTTTAAGTCTGAATACACTATTTTTCTATACTCCAAAACAGGTAAAAAAAAAAAAAGGTTTTTTTGTTGTTCTTTAAATCTGATTCATCCTTTGTTGTATTCGTACTCATACATTCACTGCACTCTCCAGCTATAATCTCACATGATTTCTAGGATTAGATTTCTGTCATATATTCAGAGAATATTATCCTCCCTGACATGAAATATAATGGATCTTTTTCTTCTCCTATAGTTGCATTAAGGTCATTGCTATCAATCCACCTATTTTCAATGTGTTACATAGTTTTATTCAATAAATAAAACACAATAAATATATTTATTTCCACTTTTTTTTTCTTTGATTTTCAAATCATTATCAATTCTTATTAAATGTGTTATGGATTGAGGCTGAGGACATTTGGGTTGTCTAGTCTGGGGAACAGAAGGTTAAGATGTGACCTCATTGCTCTCTACAGCTTCCTTAGGAGAGGAGGTACAGAGGAAGGTGCAGATATTTTCTCCTTGGTAACTAATGACAGGATGTGTGGAACAACACAAAACTATCCAGAGAGGTTCAGACTGGACATTAGAAAAAAAATTCTGTACTGTGAGGGTGGTCAAACATTGGAACAAGCTTCCTAGTGAAGTAGTTGATGCCCCATCCCTGTCAGTGTTCAAGAGATGTTTGGACAATGCCCTCAACAACAAGCTTAAACTTTTAGTTAGCCCTGCCGTTGGGATGCATGGTCCTTGAAGGTCCCTTCCAACTTTTCCCTTTTTTTCCTTTCCCTTTTCTTCCCTTCCCTTCCCTTTTCCCTTCCCTTTCTTTTCCCTTCCCTTCCCTTCCATTCCCTTTTCCCTTCCCTTCCCTTCCCTTCCCTTCCATTCCCTTTTCCCTTCCCTTCCCTTCCCTTCCCTTCCCTTCCCTTCCCTTCCCTTCCCTTCCCTTCCCTTCCCTTCCCTTCCCTTCCCTTCCCTTCCCTTCCCTTCCCTTCCCTTCCCTTCCCTTCCCTTCCCTTCCCTTCCCTTCCCTTCCCTTCCCTTCCCTTCCCTTCCCTTCCCTTCCCTTCCCTTCCCTTCCCTTTTCCCTTTTCCCTTCCATTCCCTTCCCTTCCATTTTCCCTTCCCTTCCCTTTTCCCTTCCCTTTTCCCTTTTCCCTTCCCTTCCCTTCCCTTTTCCCTTCCCTTCCCTTCCCTTTTCCCTTCCCTTTTCCCTTCCCTTTTCCCTTCCCTTCCCTTCCCTTTTCCCTTCCCTTCCCTTTTCCCTTCCCTTCCCTTCCCTTCCCTTCCCTTCCCTTCCCTTCCCTTCCCTTCCCTTCCCTTCCCTTCCCTTCCCTTCCCTTCCCTTCCCTTCCCTTCCCTTCCCTTCCCTTCCCTTCCCTTCCCTTCCCTTCCCTTCCCTTCCCTTCCCTTCCCTTCCCTTCCCTTCCCTTCCCTTCCCTTCCCTTCCCTTCCCTTCCCTTCCCTTCCCTTCCCTTCCCTTCCCTTCCCTTCCCTTTTCCCTGCCCTGCCCTGCCCTTTTCCCTTCCCTGCCCTTCCGTTCCTTGCCCTGCCCTGCCCTGCCCTGCCATTCCCAGAATGTATTTTGCTTAGAATTGTTTCTAATTTCAGAAAAATACCTGTGATAAAGCACCATCAATATATTTCATGTATTGTATATTTTTATTGTTTAACCACCACTTAATACTTGGCATTTTTAATGTTCTAGATGGTTATAAATGACCGTTCTAATCAACACCAACTAGTGATAGGCTCATGCAGCAATAAGACAGAAATTCATGACTGTGGAATATTAAAGAAAGAGACTAAGTCCCTTTCCTATTTATCTTATCTTTTTTTCTTGTCTTCACATTGAGGCAGGTAAGAAGTTTGTGAGAGGGTTCAGCATGTTTCTAAATGGAATTATTTCTGTAACATTTGAAATATTCTTTACACACTTGCACTTTAGGCATTTTCCACAAACTAAGTATGAAAGCAGTTATTACCTTCCTCAAAAATATTGTTCACGACTACCTACAAGAGATTAAGTAAATTAGGTGGAGGCACCATGACCTTTTTTAATGCAATGTTCCTCTGGTCACTATTTACTAGTGCTTCATGATTTTTTATCTGAATCAAAGGAAAAAATAAAAATCCTTCTGTTCCTCATTATGTTACAAATAATTTGTATGTGTCAATTTGGGAAAAATAATCACATTTTTTATTGTGTTTTTCTTTAAAAGACCTTCGAACGTTAAATGATGCTAGTAGGATCCAGGTTCCAAGAAAACCAGAGAAATGGTGTTCTTCTACCTTCGTAAACGCACCTGTGAAGTTCCTTGTGAAAGAAAGTTTTGCATACAAAAAGTTAAAGAGGACACTAGACAAAGTCTTGGAAGAGAATCCATTGAAGATCTTGAAATGTGTAGGAGAAGTAAACAATTTATACAATATCTGACCTAAAAATAGTTGGAATTCAAAGAGTAATAGAGAAAAGTATCATATACATGTGGTTCATTTTTATTCTTCCCTAGATATCAGGTTATATTTATGGTTAAAGAAAAGATACTGGAATACGCTGACCTTGACCTCATGCAACATGGCCCCTCTGTTTTTCTGGTGACGCAAGCAAAGCTTTTGAGGTCCATGGACATTTTCATCAATGTATTTTATGTACATCTCCAATCTCTCAAATAATTCAGGGCATGACCACAGGAGTCACAGGAAATCTAACTCAGCCCTTTTACTCACAAATGAGATTTCTTCTATTCAGCCAGCTCTAAGTGCTTCTACTGTTAAAGGCATATATCAATTTCTCTTTCAATTTCTATTCCAAATAGGTACCGGGAGAAAATAATGTTGCAGAGGAATAACCAAAAGCAAAATTTAACCTGATAATATCTTTCTTTATCTCATATTCTTATTAAAGATATTCCATATGAATGATCTTAAATATTGTAGCTGTTGTGAACTGAGATGGACAAATTGTGAAGTGCATTTATATATTTTTCCCAAGCAAAACAGCATACATTTTTATACCTCTTCACAAGATATGTGCCATATTTTCTGTAAATACAGAAGACTTTTCTTCATCTAAACTTCACAAAGCTAAAATTAATCATGCTTGTAAAATTTTACTATCATATTATTGCTCTGCACATCTGTTTGAGGCTCTGCTAAGATTGACTGAAAAGCTTGAGTAAAAATAGAAAAAAGCAGACACAGCTGCAAGTAAAAAAAAATAGAAAACAGTGAAGGAGAAATGATGTAATATACACAATGCTGTTATGCTGTTTCCTCCTCTATCTCACCTACACATACTCTAACTCCTGCATTGTTTTTCTTTTTTTTTTCTTTTTTTTTAAATTTCAATAATATTTCCCCTAGTCACTAATCACTGTGCTTCCTTGCTTCCTTTCTTCTCTGTTGAACTGGCTGATTGGCCTCTTCTCACAGTGTTAGTACTAAATGGAATGACTTCAAGTTGTGCCAGGGGAGGTTTAGGTTAGAAATTAGGAGACATTTCTTCTCAGAAAGAGTAGTCAGGCATTGGAACGGGTTGCCCAGGGAAGTGGTGGAGTCACTGTCCCTGAGGGTGTTCAAGGAAAGGTTGGACCTGGTGCATAGGGACATGGTCTAGTGGGTGACATTGGTGTTATGGTTATGGTTGGACCAGACGATCTTGAAGGTCTTTTACAACCTTACTGATTCTATGATTCTGTGAGCCTTTATATGCAGCAGATTACAGAAGTGAGAATATTGTAGAGGTCCTGAACCAAAGAGAAGTGTCTTTCGCTTTGAAAGTGTTTCTTTCCTGATCCTTTTGACGTAGTTAGCAGAGCTACTGTGTTCTCTTTTCCTTATCTTTCCATTTATACCAAAAGTGCAACTTTTCCACTTCAGACAGTGCAAGGGAGAATGCTTAGACATTGTCTTAACAATAAAATAATAGTTAACAAAGGAGAGACAGAAGAAACAACCCTTCCATATATCCCTTTGAGGGCTCTTTTGGTATAACAGAATTATTGACAGAGGAAGTTACATGTGGTGGTTTTACCTTGCTGGGCAGCACTCCACCACAACCACTCTCCCACCCCTCTCCTTAGAAGAGGGAGAGAAGAAAGTATTCTGGAAAGAAAAAAAAAAAAAAAAAGGCTCGCAGGTCGAGGTAATTTAATTAAAGGTAAAAGGAAAAGGGAAAAAAAACCACCACCACCACCACCAAAAACAAACAAACAAACAAACAAAGAAAAAAGCAAAGGCCACACGGAAGCACAGAAAGAGAAAGAAAAAATTATTCTCTACTTCCCATCAATGAGTGATGTTTATCCATGTCCCAGGATACAGGACCTCAATATGCACAACAGTTGTTTGGGAGGACAGATGTCTTTATAACGAGAGCTCCTTCTCTCCGTTCCCTTTTCCACCTTTTATTGATGAGTATGACACCCTATGGCATGGAATATCCCTTTGGTCATTTTAGGTCAGCTGTTCTGGTGACATCCCCTCCCCACTTCTTGCCCACGCACAGCTTACTGGCTCTAGGGGGGTTTTGGGGGGAATCTTGAGGCTGTGCCAGTATTGCTCAGCAATAGACAACACTTTGGTGAGATATCAATGCTATTCTAGCTACAAGTGCGAAAAACAACACTAATATGGGCTGCCGCAGGAAAGTTAACTCCATCCCAGCCAGACCCAGTACAACATTTATATCCATTCACATCAGTACCCAGCTGGCCACAGGGATGCTGTTCTGTAGAATTAAGATAGGAAAAATAAAAATAAAATAAAAATAATAATAAAAAAAGCCTTGGTCAGATAATTTTTTGTCTTGGTGTCTTGGTCACCTTATTTTCAAACCTGTGTGTTTCTAAGGAAACATGACTTGAACCCTTTTCCAGGTTGGTAAAGCACTCGTATCCTCTGCTATATATCTAAAGCTAGGTGCCTCCAAATGACACTGTGAGGTTCACATGCACAACGTAGCTAACAGCATCAAAACTTTAATTTTATGAGCTGGTACATTTTATGAATATAAAATCTAAAGATATGAACTAATATACGCTGCAACCCTATTACAATTCAAAACAGTCTCAAGCATTTGTATGAGCAAATTTATATGAACAACATATTGGCATTGCCTCTTTCAATCACAAAAAATCTGTTCAGTTATTATTTAATTTGTTGATTAAGTGATATTCTCAGTATAGTTATTTTTATCCTTCGCAGGACTCCAGTAAAAGCTTAAAAACCACCAAAAAGCCAGACAAGGAAACAACAATTTATCATAAAAATGTAAAAATAAAGATACTACAGAACTTCTGGAAGAGAGAAAACATCTCACTTGTCAGTCAACCTCCAGCACCTAGAATTACAACCAGCAAAAAGCTCTATGCATAATAAAATGACATCTACTTCTACAGTCCCTATTCAGGAGAAAATGAGATTACATATACTACTACAAATCCCTAGACTTACACTTAGGTAACACCCAAGTAAAATGATCATAATGCACCCCCTGAGTTTCACTAGTGTGCATCTAACTGTAACATGGGGGAAAAAAAAATCACCTCTTTTCTGTACTGTGAAAGAGAGTAAATGCAAACGTTATTAGCATAACGCAAGCATGCAAAGGAACCACTGTATACTTTTCATTTTAGCTCTTCCACAGTGTACACTCTCGGATGGTTTAGGGGAGAACAGTGAGGCATTGAGAGGAGTAAAGCAAAGCATATTTCTTTTTCCTCTCTTAAGAACAGATAGAAACAACATTTTCTGCAAGACTGTAATTACACCACAGTATTAATAATGCTGAAAAGGTCAAATTCTGCTTTCTGAGTTGCTTGATGTGAGTAACCCTGGAAACACCATCTCCAGTAAGTTTTTTTTTTTTTTTTAAAAAAGAAAAAGGAAAAGAAGAAAGGAGGACAAGCATCCATATAAATATAATGAATTTTTCTAAGCATATATATATCTAACAATACGTCATTTATAACACTTGTGAAAAGAAAAAAAAAAAAAACCACAAAAACAGCAACTTGCACTCTTAAAATAAATGGTCAAAGAAAAAATCTGCCTTCTTGCATATGAAATTTCTAATTGCTGTCCCATTTTATGTGGTTAAAGGTGCAATGATGTCTTGCTAACTTTTTCTGCAAAGCAATTTAACTTTAATTAGCATGAATACTAATGAACTGAGCTTTTCCTGGTAAATATGGTCTGCTTTTTTAGATGTTTTTCTTGGTACTAAGTGAAATCTTTACCCTTAACAGCTTTTCCCTGTAACTCTGTTTTGAATAGAGTAAAAATTCAGTTATTTTTCCAATTCATATTGTAATATTACAGTCTGGAGAGTGAAGTGGTGTGATTAGAAATGGGTTGAACATTGAAACCCCAAATCATAGAATCATAGAATCATTAAGGTTGGAAAACACCTCCAAGATCATCTGGTCCAAATTTTGTTTGTTTGTTTGTTTGTTTTTGTTTTTGTTTTACCATAAAAATTCACTGATGTGAAAGTCTTACAGATATTCATGCTGAATGTTTTTTGTGTGGTATCTCTCAGCTTGGCTATCAAACCAAGATGACTTCTTGTCCCTAGTCTCTACTAAGATGTACAGACCTTTCAGCTCTGTATCTGAAGACTGTAATAAAACTGTATGTTTTGTGAATCATATATAAAGGATAATTAAAAACAAAGAAAAAAACAACCCCCCACCCCCACCCCCCAATGTTTTATTGCTTACAATAATAATAAGAGAAACTAGTCTTGAGTATGTGAGCTTTATAATGCTTTTAATATGGCCATCTTTGCCCATACCAGTAATGTAAGCAAGAATGGATACAGGCAGGATGTAGAAAAGTACATAAGTTCATGCCATATGACATTTGACTAAAAGAATGAAAGAATGATAAGTCATATAAGTAAAGGAGTTCAGACTTGAGTACAGTTTCATATGATCCATGTCACATCTAAGTAAGATTTTTTAAAATCCTTTTTTTTGTGTGTGTGTGTGTGTGTGCATTTTTTATTTTTTTTTTAAATAGTTTACTGCAGTAAGTTACAAATGTATTTATTTGGTTTTTCATCATTGTGCATGTGAAATCTGTTCACATTTAAGTCTTTGCCACCACTCTGCTTATGGTTTGCAACACTTCCTCTTGGGAACAGTCACAGAAGCACTACTCATGGTGGATGAGGATTCCCCATTAGGACCAAAACTAAGCAATGGTGTAGCCTAATATTTTTAAGAATGGCAGTCTGTATGTGGAAAGGTTGCACAGAGGAAAAAAATAAAAAAAATTAAAAAAAAGACAAAGCCTAAACACAGTATTTGTCCTGACTAAGAAAGGGGAGCCTGTAGGTTGCTTTATATTCAAGGTGTGGGAACAAAGCATAGATCACAGCATCATCCAGTAAAATGATATAAAGATGTGACAGAAACAGGAATGTTTTATGCCATTAAAAATGGTAATTAGTAATAAAAACTCTGTCTATTCTTTGTAACAACATCTGTCTGAGCATCCATTATAATTTGAAATATAAATTATCCTTAAATATATACCATACCTGCAATGCTTACATGGAAACAGTGACTCTCAAGACATTTTAACATGTTTAGATATTAGTTCTGAAGTTTTCTGGACAAGCTTTTAATTGCTTACTTGATAACTCTTTTTATTTAAGATATTGGGTTGGAAGCCAAGCTGGTCTTATTAAATGTATAAATGTTTTTGCACGTTATTTTTGCAATCCATTGGGACAAATCAAGGTTTTTACCCTATGAATTCATAGAATCATAGAATCATAGAATATCGTGAGTTGGAAGGGACCCATAAGGATCATCAAGTCCAACTCCTGGCACCGCACAGGTCTGCCCAAAAGTTTAGACCATGTGACTAAGTGCACAGTCCAATCTCTTAAATTCAGACAGGCTTGGTGCAGTGACTACTTCACTGGGGAGCCTGTTCCAGTGTGCAACCACCCTCTCGGTGAAGAACCTCTTCCTGATGTCTAGCCTAAACTTCCCCTGCCTCAGCTTAACACCGTTCCTGCGGGTCCTATCACTGGTGATAACAGAGAATAGGTCACCTGCCTCTCCATTTCCCCTCACGAGGAAGTTGTAGACTGCGATGAGGTCCCCCCTCAGCCTCCTCTTCTCCAGGCTGAACAGGCCAAGTGACCTCAGCCACTCCTCATATGTCTTCCCCTCTAGGCCCTTCACCATCTTTGTCACCCTCCTCTGGACACCCTCCAACAGTTTAACGTCCTTTTTGTACTGTGGTGCCCAGAACTGCACACAGTACTCGAGGTGAGGCTGCACCAGCACAGAGTAGAGAGGGACAATCACTTCCCTTGACCGACTAGCAATGCCGTGCTTGATGCATCCCAGGGTACGGTTGGCCCTCCTGGCTGCCAGGGCACACTGCTGGCTCATATTCAACTTTCTGTCAACCACAACCCCCAGATCCCTCCCTGCGGGGCTGCTCTCCAGCATCTTGTCGCCCAGTCTGTACGTATAGCCAGGGTTGCCCCATCCCAGGTGCAGGACCCGGCATTTGCTTTTGTTAAACTTCATGTGGTTGGTGATCGCCCAGCTCTCCAATCTGTCCAGAACTGTTCATATAAATGCAAAATGAAGTTGTAGTTCTTTAATGTTACAGAGAGACATGTGGAAGACATATTCTGTTTTTTAGATGATGTCAAGATTACATCCCGCACTTTGAGTTTTAAGGTAAGGCACATCAGAATTTACTTTCATTCTTCCAACGGGTATAAGAGAGAAACTTGTTTGGTGTGATTACTTATTGTCAACACTTTTGTGGAAATCATGAACTCACGTTATTATTTTACTAAAGTTCATACAGAAGCAATTATTTTGTTACTGTTTTACTTAGGTGAATAATACTTTCCTTAAAAAAAATGAACTAGAAGGAGATTAAGGAAAAATAAAAGCATTTGAAAGTAGACATATTTGGTTTTCTTAGAAGATGCCAAATGTAATATTCTGACTCTGAATTTTAACTTGCAAGCTGGCAACAACTAAAGTCTGGATTTGCATCAGGAAATTACATCCAAATGTTGTGCACATGACTGGTTTCTCTCATTTGTGTCAGAGGTGTAGCTCATCCATATTATATTACTTTCTTTACAGGTATTTGAAAGAAGGAGAAAGATCTGCTGAAGGAGAGAAGGTATAGTCCTGTGTGACTCCAGTGCTGTTTAATCACCTGAAAGCACTTCCTCTTTCAATCTTGACAGATTCATATTATTACCTTAAATATTATTCATAAAGTTATGATCAAATAATGCAACTATCACGAATTGTGTCAAACAAGTCTACTCAGAGATTCTCATAGTAGTGCTGGATTTACTACATTAAAAGATTTTCCCTTAGTTTTCTTTAACTAACTGATGCATACAGAAATGAGATTTTTCCTTGACAGGCAGTAGAAACTGGTGCGTATGTATTCTTATGCCACATTACCGTAGATGGAAACTTTATGAAAATAAATGAAATATATATATATATATTTGTACTGGACACCCATAACAATATTTCTTGTCTGTACTATTTTCTTTTGTTGTTTCTAAAACTTACAGTTGATCAACATTTTCAGGGTGAAAGAAAATTCTGTAGCCACTTACATTGTAGAAAAACTTGCCCAAAGAATGCATCTAAAAGGGAAAAGTCAGTTCATAATTTTCTCCAACCAGAAAAAAATCTGAAATGGACCAGAATTCCTACTAGTCTCTTGCTTTCAGAGACAATTTTTACTTTGGGAACACCTTGCAACAAAAGCATAGCTATCATGCTCAAATATAGATAGATGTGGTGTTCAGAAAAGAGAGCTTCTAGTCAAATAGCTCTTTTCAGTTAAATTAATTCCACTTTTCTTTCCAGCAAGTGAAACTGACACTGTACACCTTTGATGCAAAAGAGATATAAAACTTTCAGTGTTAGTGCATCAGTGCTCTCAATGTTTTGTTTTGAAAACAAAGCCAAAAGTGCACTAGAATAATCATTTGTGGACTGCTATATAGATTAAAAGAGCAGGACTGAGGATTTTCCCCAAAAAAAGGCAAAGGGAGGAAAACTGTTGATCATCACCTGCCCCAATACATGGGTAAAATTAACATGCTATGACTTAATCTCTTTAGCAGATACATGGAAAAAAATAAAAATTCTGCAGCATACAACTGATACAAATGAACCATTTGTGGATCCTTACTTGGAGAAGGTAAACATATGAAAGGATAAAGATGCAGGTTCTCCTCTTCTGTTGGAAGTCTGCAGCCATTTGTCAGTGTATTGCTTTCTACTGTGAGACAATAATTGAAATTCACATCAAATAAACATTTTCTAATTGGTGTCATTTAATAGATCTTGGTTGTTTATATAGTAAGAGAGAGATCTCTGAAACTGGAGAGTCCAATATGACCCTAGATTCTTAGGGTTATTAGTTTTTTTTTTTTTAATTTTTATTATTTTGCTTTTTGAAAGAGAAGTACTCTTGTCTGAGACAGCAAATTTCTGAAGTGATTCTGTTTGAGGGGCAAACAGTTTTTTAAAGGGAAACAGGAGTATCTTCAGTTCAATAACCTTGAAAATCAACAAAAATAAATGTTCTTTCCTTGTAGTGCTCCTCTTCATTTTCACAGTAACCTCACCTTAGGGCTTCCACTGCAACTATGAGATGCCTGAGGAATTCTTTAAAATCTTGTCTGAAAGTTCAGAACATTCTGAAATTTAGGGGGAAAAATATATATATTTTAATTTATTTATTTTTGTCTCCTCAAAACTCATGTTGGCAAAAAGGCTGTTCCTGAGTCAGTCTAAATATCTGTTCATAGTCCTTTCTTGGTTGAATTGATGAAGATCTGACAATCTGAACCCCCAAATGATACCTTTCTTGTTTCTAGCTATTGGAAAACAGTTATTTGGCCAAATTTAATAATAAAAAGTACATATCTAGCTAATTTTCCTTAATCATTGAATGTACCATTTTTCTTGATTTAAAATTTCACTTTTAAATTATCCTCTCCATTTAGCTGTAATGCACATTGATAGCTGTCCAGTCTTGTTCTACTAATTTCTGTTCTTTCGAATTTCTGAAATCGGTCATTTCTGTTCATAGAAAATTTGGCCCTATTGAAAAATGTCGAATTATACCTTTTGTAGTAAATAGCAGAGTCTGAGAGAACATGCATTGTTATTGCATTCATTCGGAATATAATGTTGCACCCTTAAAATATACATTGTATGAATACAGTAGATTTGTAAGTTCATTTAAATTATATTATTTTTGTTCAGCTCTGTGTATTTAGCTTTAATGTTGAATTATTGGAAACATAACAGAAATCTCTGCCTTCAGAAATACTTTTCTTCTCATTCATTTTCATAGAGTATAACTGAAAACATAGGTCCTTCCCATGAATTTAAAAAGACAAAACAGGACTAAATCTCAGCGAAAAAGTGAAGTTCATTGCATTAATATATTTCAGGATATAAGTCTAATTTTTTTGCCTTCTGTTCTACTGAAGAATAGTAACTGAGAAGTCTTCTTTGGAAAATTAGAAAAAAAAGAAATTGAGACATTTTTATTTTCCAAGACTCCTATAACTATTGCTCTAATATCATTGAGGTTCACTTGTCTGGAGAGATGTCCTTGTGTTTTTTTGAGAAGATTTATTTTTGACCAGAATCACATACAAAATAATAATAATAATAATAATAATAATAATAATATATATATAAGACAATGGATTGTTTGACTTTAGTTCATTCAATTTATTACTAAGAACAGTAGTAGAGAAAATATGTGCTTTTGGATTCATGTAAAGTTTTACTATAAATTATACAACACACTAACATAATAAAGACTAAACACTGGAACTGATGCTGATGTCCCAAAGACAGGAACCATAGACCAATTCCTTTTATCTTGTCTCTGTGACAACCTTGAATGGATGGATCAGCAGACTGCAATCCTGTGTTTTACTTATGGACTTCACCTCGTGCTGGCGGATAACGTCTGATTTTCTCAGTCTTTCTGGCAACAGGGAAACAGGAACAACAACAAAATTGGGCTGTTGTCCTGAATATTGTCTTTATATATATATATATATATATATGTCTTTATATATCTATGTCTTTATATATATTTATTTTTTATATATTTATATATATATATATAAATTCTGGCTAATAATTCTGGCTGTAGATTCATTGTAATCCCATGCTCTTTGCTTCTCTGCAGAAGGCTGTAGGTGGGCTCGACATACACCACCCTTCCTGTCAGTAGTTTCTCTAAAATGTGCAGGCTTTGTTTCTTTTTTTTTTTTGGTTCTGTTTCAACCCTGTTCAGCCATATCCCCAAGTAACTACACAATGTTGATGATCAGCATAAAAAAGCAAACTTTTTAAATGGTTCCATGATTTTCTTGAAATGAAACTCCCTCTCCCTCCCCCTGCGCCCCCCCCCCCCCCCCCCCAGTTGAACCACCATACTTACAAACAGTGTCAGGCAGCCCAGACTACTACAAATTGCACTGTGCCTGGTAAGTCATGAAAACTAATGCTTAGAAACCCATATCTTTGTTTTATTCTCTTATAAAATACAGAATTGTAAAAGCAAACAAGTTGGCACACAGAACTGCCAACCTCAGCCTACATTTCCAGCAACTATATAATTAAAATAACTAGTACAAAAATATGTGTCTGCAGAACAATGTTTGCTTAGTTGAAGCAGTTAATTATGAAAAGACCCCATACTGTTGAAAATAATATTAAGGCATTTAATACTCTGGGCTTTATTAAGCCAAACCTTCCTCTCTTCTTCCAAAAGATCTCTCTCAGTGTGCCAAATTATTTTTTTTCTCTATAGAAGAGCTTCTACTAAATATAATAGTTTTTAGTTTGTTTGTTTGTTTTTACAGACCATACCATCCTCTGGGACAAAGCTGTTTCTTCCCACTTTATATGGTGTCATAGTGCTTTCTATTACCATAGAACTATAAACAATTCATAAGAAGTTTTCAGTGTTAGTAGAAAAAAGTGCACATGCATCTTCAGAGACATTTCTTGCAAAGGCAGTTTGCCTTATCTTGTCTTACAGCATGGAAAGTCATAAAACATTTGGAGATTAAAAGATATAAAACATTTTCTTCAAATTTTCAATGCTACTATTATTAACAGCTACCATTAGGCCAACAGAAATTCTACAGTGTGCATTCATTTTAAAACTAAAATATTTGGCTTTCTACTTGTTCTAGGATTTGAACTTTTTGTTCACTGAGGATAGGATAAAGAATGGGTAGGGAAAATATTAGGATATACTTCCAGCTATACTGTATCTCTCACTATACCTCAGAATATTACTTGTTTGATACAGGCAGAAGAGAAATCGAAGATCATATTATTGTTGCTATCTAGAAAACTAGCTTGACATGCTCAAGAGTATGATGACATGCTAGAGTTGCTCTATTCCTCTCATCAGAACTTAGTGATCAAGAAGTAATGGTCTAGTTTATCACGTATGTGCAAGGCTTAACAACTTAGTCATGTAGTAAAAGGCATACCAAGTCATTCATTTTGGTTCATTATGGGCAGGATGAACCCTTACTACAAATTGTCAGCTACCTCAGGGTAGCTTGCCACAAATAAGCTGACTTCCTCTTCTTGATCTGAAGCTGTTCTTACCTGTACCATTGTAAGGGACAGGTGTGTGGTGGTTTTACCTTGCTAGGCAGCTGAACTCCACCACAACCGCTCTCTCACTCCCCCTCCTCAAAAAAGGAGGTGAAGAAGAAAAGGAAAGAAACAACTCATGGGTTGAGATAGCGATAATTTAATTAAAGGAAAAATAATTATTAAGGAAAAAAATATTAATTAAATAATTATTTAACTAAATGGAAAAAAGGGCAGGGGAAAAGGAAAACAAACAAAGAAACAACAACAACAACAACAAAAACCAAGCAAAGGCTGTGTGGAAGTGGAGAGGAAAGACATTACTTTCTACTTCCCACCGAGTGATGCTTGACCACATCCTTGAAGCAGGGCCTCAATGCATGTAGCCGTTGTTTGGGAGGACAGACGTATTCACAACGAGAGCCCACCCCTCCCCTCTCCTTCCTCTTTGCACTTTTATTGTTGAGTGTGACATCGTATGGTATGGAATATCCCTTTGGTTGGTTTAAGTCAGCTGCCCTGGTGATGTTCTTTCCTCACTTCTTGCCCACGCCTAGCCTGCTGGCTCTATGGGGGTTCGAAGAAGTCCTGATGTTGTGCCAATATTACTCAGCAGTAGACACAACACTGGTGTGATACCAATGCTGTTCTAGCTACAAGTGCAGAGCACAGCACTGTATGGGCTGCTGCAGGGAAAATTAACTCCATACCAGCTAGACCCAGTACAACCTTCAACCCTTATTCCATAACATTTGTTTCGCTCTCAGGTCCCACATACTCTAGCATATAAGTATTCTCATCACCATTTTTCCTCGACCTTTAACAGATTGCTAGGTAGGTACTTCTTCTCATTCTGTAGCCCTTTCTCAAAAAATGTTCATAAGATCCATTGATGTTTTCAGCTTCATCTGCCAAAGTGGTCACTCAGGACAGGTGGATTTGAATTTTCGGATGCCAGCACCAGCTTAGCTCGAGTCATTGCTGCACTTGCCGGATTCCTTGCAAAGTTGACCTGTCATTGATCCTGCAGTGTCTTCCTAAAACATATAATTTAGATTACAGATTAGTTTTCTCCCAAGGTTAAATCTCCTTGAGGCATGCACCTGATATCCCCATTCTTTTGCATGACCCACGAGGTATACCTGGGTCCTTGATGGAAGACAATCCCATGGGTGGGTTTGTTTGCCTTTTCCTGAGGCAGGAGCAATGCACATCACCTTCCCCATCCAGTTCCCTACATGCACTACAGGGACTTTAGCTCCTCCCATCGTGTGTAGGGTTTTTGTTTCAGCAGGACCAGGGTGGTTGTTGGACCCTCTGCTGTTAACTAGCCAAGTGGCTTCTGGTAGATTTATGTCCCATTGTTTCTATGTCCCAGCACCCAATGCTCGTAACATAGTCTTTAACAGTCCATTGTACCTCTCAACCTTCCCAGAGGCTTGAGGCTGATAGGGGGTGTGATACACCTACTCAATGCCATGCCTCTTGGCCCAGGAAGCGGCAAGGTTGTTTCAAAAGTGACTCCCACTGTTGGACTCAGTTCTCTCTGGTGTACCATGTTGCCACAGCACTTGCCTTTCCAGACCCAAGGTAGTGTTTCGGGCAGTGGCATGGTTTATGGGGTATGTTTCCAGCCACCCAGTAGTTGCTTCTACCATGGTGAGTATGTACTGTTTGCCTTGGTGGGTTTGTGGGAGTGGTCCGATATAGTCAATTTGCCAGGCCTCACCATATCAAAACCCTACCCACCTCCCCCTATTTCAGGGAGATTTTACCCTCATGGCTCTCTTGATCGCAACACAGGTTTCACACTCATGGATGACCTGTGTGATGGCTTCAATGCTCAGGTCCAATGCTGTTCTTGCTACAGGTGCAGAGCACAGCACTGTATGGGTTGCTGCAGGGAAAGTTAACCCCATCCCGGACAGACCCGGTATAAGGTGATGCCACAATAAATTAAGCTACCATAAAGCAGCAGGAGGAAAGATAGTGTGAGGCCTTGAAAGCTGAGAAAGAAGAGTTAGAAGAGTAGAAGGTATGGAATCTTTCTGTGTCCCACTTGGCCCACAAAGGTGACTTGGTGTTTATTTCTCTGTTTATTTTATTAAACTCAGTGAGTTTTCTACACAAGTTTTATTTTTAATTCATTAGAAATCTGAAGCAGAAAAGTTTTCATCACCCCCAAAATAATAGTAATAGTAATAACAACAACAACAACAAAGAATTTTTGAAAGAATTAGAATTATATAAATGTCATGGAACTTTCCATTTCATTGTCAGATATTGTGTTAGGAAAGAAAGCCATCATTGCTTATATCATAAATTAATTTTGTCAACGTAACTGATTATTTTCACCTTCAGCTGAAGACTCGCAGCCATTCCATACTGAAACCTGCATACGTGAGTGCACACAGCAGAAAGTGAAATTATTATGTTTTGTTTCCCCTTCCACACTATACTGTCATGTTCAATACAGTATGTAACAGGATTGTTACTCCACTATCTAGCATTGTGACCTTTGCAACATTCCGTTGACTTTTTGTGAGAGGCAGATGTCAGTATCATTGGTTAAATATGGTATATGATTTTTTCTTGGAAGAAAGCCAAGAGGTATAAACTCTTCTCCAGAGAGAATATATCTATTACTTAAGATCTCATCATTTCACTCCTGTCAAAGGCAGCAGCATATGTCAATAACAGCTTACCTTAGGTACTGAAGACTATTTTTGGATCTATTAGAAGGTAAAAAATAAAATCTAACTCTAAGCTGTGCAATCTTTTGAAAAAAATGAATAACTACTTTTAATATAACAACAACAACAAAAGTATCGTGGGACTCATAAATATGTTTCTTTCTAATAAAACACTACCATCCTGTTTCTGGAAAGCATTTAATTTTGCAAAGCGTACTTAATTTTAAGTACTGGAATATACTTACCACGAATCATATGCCTAAATAAGGGCCTTCATTAAATTTATTTAAAATATAATTAAGGAAACGATAAAATGTCACATTTTTATTATTGTTTTGCTACTTGAATATAATATAGATTTTAGCATCTTCAGTAGCATAAACTGAATTACCAGTGTCCGTATCACATTGGGAGCATGATTTTCCACAGTGTAAGTGTGAAATGGTAGAAAGTTGCCGTAAAAAACCTATTTCACTGCCACATGAAAGGTGTGGAATTACCAATTATAATACACTGAAATCTGATTCCCTGAGTTTTCAGGTATCACCTCTTTTTCTTCATGAGGAAAACATCTTTTAATTAAAACAGTTAAACTCAGTAGGTTTTAATGACTAGTTAATAAAGTGTGTAATAAAGTTGTTTCTTATATGTGTCTAAATCAGAAATCCTACATGTGGAACCACTCTCTTCCTGCTAAAGTTAAAAACCTAGAGTTTAATGGAGCTTGTCAAAATAATATTCAACACTGAGCATCTTACTGAGTTTACAAATCACACAGTTATGTTGGGTGACAGGGAGAATGGTTTTCTGCATGTGCAGTATTAGAGTTTGTGCTGTGGGGATCCTAGTTATTAGTAAGATTTTTTTTTTTTATTTTTGTTTTTAGTGTGAACTATTCTGACTTCAAAAATTCTCTGTCATGCTATCTAGTGGCTAAATCAAACCATGACTATCCTATCAATAATAAAACACCAAATAAAAGTTGTCATTCTATCTTTTTACCCTCTTGTTTACATAGTCTTTTCTTTCTCTTTCTTTCTCTTTCTTTCTTTCTTTCTTTCTTTCTTTCTTTCTTTCTTTCTTTCTTTCTTTCTTTCTTTCTTTCTTTCTTTCTTTCTTTTTCTTTCTTTCTTTCTTTCTTTTTCTTTCTCTTTCTTTCTTTCTTTCTTTCTTTCTTTCTTTCTTTCTTTTCTCTTTCTTTCTTTCTTTCGATTTTCTGAAACCTAATTTGAAATGAGGTAATGATTAGTGTTTTTCAGTATGGGTGATTAAACACCATTTTAGACAAGAAAATCAGTGTATTATTTGTAGATAGCAAAGACAATCCATCACCATAATGATTCAGTAGCCTTCAGTGTTTTAAATTCAACTACTTTACCGTTTGTGAATAGCTGTTTTGCATAATGCTCTTTCACTTCTTTTAACCATTCTAAGTGACCATTTGTCTTCCAAGTGTCCTGTCAGGTACACTGAAGACACTTCTTTTTATTCAGTATTATAGAAAAATTATTATATATGGATACAAATGGAGCTTCAGATAAATAACTTTAATACTGTGGCAGAAAGTGAAAAAAGATCTGAAACTGAAAGGTGAAGCTTTGAAACAATCATGGAAACATATCAGCATGAAGGAAAAAAAGTGCAGTAACTGAAGGAATCTGTATCAAACTACAGGTTGACTATCCATCTTTTTCCAGCAGGGCAACAACCAAAATAGTATTTTAAGCTTATATATATCTATACACATATATATACACATACACATATACATATACATATATATACATATACATATATATATATCAGTTGGGGGAATTTTCTTTTTTTACATTAGATGAGAGAGAGGGAAAAAAATATATCTTTATCAGTCTTGTCAATAAACATGGATCACATGAGAGCTTGATGTGAACCTTTTTATTGACTCAGCTGATGACAATTGCATGTAAATCTGTTTTAGAAATAGTTTGAGTGTTTGCTAGAAGCTATTCACACTTCTTAGTAATAAAGCTCCAACTCACCTATTTTTATGACAAAATATCATGAGAATAATAGAGCAAAAAACAAATCTACAAAAGACCACTACCACTAGCATATAATTAATACATGTATATTCTTAATGCTGTTCATAAAGGTGGTGGTAAGTGATAATGCTTGTCACTGAAGTAGACAGAGTCTACATTCACTTGTAGCTCATGGACACACATCCATATGTCTCATGCAATTGAACAGAACCATGCTGTTAAGAAATTGCATGTAGATCTGCTTCATTCACATTGAGTTGTACCTGATTGCATCTTATGGTATGGACCTCATCATAAAGAACTAGTCTGGGTAATACTATGCCAGACCTTTCAGAGTCCCATTCCGCCCCTGCCTCCCCGCCTCAAAAAAAGAAGAAAAAAAGAAGCAATTATATTTTATAAAATATTTCATATGGAAACACATGTACATGTGATATCAGCAGTATTTGAAGGCAAATAATTCCATCTCTTTAAGACTAAGTGAACAACACATATACCTGTGAGCAGATCAAAAAATGATTGAAGGGGAATTGAATATAATTGATTGAATATAATTCAAATAATTTGTCGTATATCATTCTACCATATACTGCTCCTTGATTTCCAGAGAAGGGGGAAATTCGTTTGGGTTATATTGAAGAAAAATGTCAAAATTAGCCAGATAAATTATTTTAATGAATAATTCATTCAGCTCTGCTAGAAACACTTAGCAGATCATTTAAAAGAGGTATGTGTATTCATGTGCTTGTGTCTATTCATTTATATTTATGTCTATTTATGTTTATAATTTTCAGTAGGTTTTGTAATGTTTCATGGAACATTGAAGAGAATGAAATAATGAAGGAACTTGTCTCTTGAATGGATCAGTTACTCAACGTTGTAAATATAGTTAAAAGATCAAATATTACATTGGTTTTGCCTGCAAATTTCTCCAGATGGTAAGAAGTAGAAAAGAAAAACGTAAACAGAAAGACAAGTACTGAAATATTCAGTCCTGAAATGTACAGTTCTGAGCACTAGGTCATCTGGAGATGTGGTTTTTGTAGTGAAAGTTGTGGTAAATGTTTATAGTGTAATATCTGACTTTTACTGTATATAAACTTAACTCTTTTAATAATAACTTATCTATTTTAAATCAGTAACAATAAAAATTACAACATTAGCATCAAAGACATAAGAAAGATATTTTTTTCCATGAAAAGTTCTTTATTAACATTGAAAAATGTTGGTAACTGGACATACATGATAGAGTTTTACATTTTCCATTACCTTTAGTATTCTCTAGGCACTGAATCTGGCCTATCACAACCTAAGTGCAAATTATATATGTGCATTTCAGAACACTTCATATCCAAACTTGCAGCTGAGTGTGATTTTTTGTTGCTTAGTAGTAAATCTTTGGAAAATAAGGTTTATAATTAAAGTGCTGATGCATGTATAACTGTAGAAGCATAAGCAGTATGGCTATAAATATTGCAGCAACTGCAGTGGCAGACGTTGTCAAGTGTTTTGTATAGGGCAGCTAAGCTGTGGCAGCTGATGTGATGGAATAAATTATGTTGAGGTCTGCAGATCAATTCCTTTTTTACGTTATTGTTAAATCTTTCTCTTCTTCACCAATAATGGACATTATGTTTGTGTCCCCTGTGTGGGCATTGCTTGAAATTACAGTGCTCTACAATTACCTTAAAAGAGGCTATAGCGAGGTGGGTATCGGTCTTTTCTCCCAAGCACTAAATGATAAGACAAGAGGACATGGCCTTAAGTTGCACCAGGGAAGGTTTAGGTTGGATATTAGGACAAATTTATTCACTGAAAGAGTTGTGAAGTATTGGAACAGGCTGCCCAGGGAAGTTGAGTCACCATCCTTAGAGATCTTGAAAAAATGTGTAGATGTAGTGCCTAGTGATGTGGTTTAATAGTGGATTTGGCAGTCCTAGGTTAAAGGTTGGACCAGATGATCTGAGAGGTCTTTTCCAACTTAAATGATTCTGTGATTCTATGAAATGGTCAATCTTTTTTTAAGTAATACACACATCTAACTTTTCAGTAAAAGAACAAATTGTACTTGACAGACCCTGTCCTTGACATCTAAAATTACACCATTACTGATTATACTTGATGGCATCGAGATTTACAGGACTTCAGAAGGGGACTGAGTTCACTAGAATATTAAAAAAATTCACTGTAAGTGGTAAGAAATAATGGAGGATTTATCCAGAGTTAGTATTATTTGGGGTCAATCTGGGAGAAGTAGACCACTGTGTATACTTTAAATATTTAAAGTTCTCAGGAAGAAACAAAAAGAAAAACGTAATAAATTAAAAACAATGTTTGCAAGCAGTTAATATCAATATGAATTAGTTTAGTGCAATGTATAATCCTGAAAGCAATTCTAGTTGGTACAGAAAATGCTATTTTGGTAAAGGAATATTTTTTGGCAGAAGTTTAAAATGATATTAAATAAAGTACTTAAAGAGGACATAAAAAAGATGGAGAGCGATTCTTTGCTTAATCAGATAATGACAGGACAAGGGGGAATGGTTTTAAATTAAATGAGGGGAGATTTAGATTAGAGGAAAGTTAGGAGGAAATTCTTCACTCAGAGGGTGATGAGGCACTGGAACAGGTTGCCAAGAGAAATTGTGGATGCCCCATCCCTGGAGGTGTTCAAGACCAGGTTGGATAAAGCCCTGGGCAACTTGATCTAGTGGGTGGCATCCCTGCTTATAAGGCAGGGGGGGTCGGAACTAGATGTTCTTTTAGGGCCCTTCCAACCTGAGCCATTCTATGATTCTATGATTCTACTCTTATTGTCCATGTATTCTTTATTATATGCAGTATTTATTTTTCCTTTACAGATTTTATTGATATTCTCAGAAACTGCAGAGCTATTAGCACACACTCTAATGTCAAGCTATGCTCTTTGACATCACTTAGTATGTTGCATATGCTGTACAAGAAGACATACCAGTATTATTTTTCTTTAATAATGATAAAAAATATTTTTTTCTTCCATACTCATCAAATCATTCATGTGTGCTGGCATCTTTTTTGGCAGAAAACCAATCACCTTCTCTGTTTCCAGACAAAGTTTATTAGCTGTCCAGTGATGTAATAGTGATCCATAATAGTGTATTTCCTCTTAGAAGATGCAGCACTAAATGCACTTGAGGACCAAATCTGCCCTGCTTTTCGTTCCTTTCTTCCTACCTACCATCTTCCTTCACATCTTAGAGAGTGGTACATGGGGCCTGGTTGACTGTGTCTGCACTAGAAAACTAGAGGTCACTAGAAAACAAGGTCAACATTCAATCTCGAGCACCGAAGGTCATCTGTAGTGTGTAACTGTTAAAACATATCTTGGTCTTGTTTTGATCAGCTGCCAGTGCCTGGGTATAATTTGAGACATGGCAATGTCTAGAGGGTGATCCATGTAGACATTAGGTAGAAAACCATCCTGTCTTATGGGGAAAGACATTTAGTTATCAAGCTTTGCTATGTCACTGGCCTTCAGCTGGAGGAGTATACCCTGCCTATTTTACTTAAAGAATACACAACTGGCTGTATTGAAAAACAAACAAAAAAAAAACAAACAAAAGATAAAATCCATCAGGATTCAGACACAGGTACTCAAGTCAGTTAAATATCTGTTTCTAGGACAGTTCATGACATTAATTTCATAATTCATTATCCCATCTACACAGAAGGATGCAAGAAACTTAAATGTAGTTTGACATGCTCATATAAAAAGATTCATATTCCCTTACAAAAAAAATATTCTAAGTAATTTGATATCTGTGTTGTTTGTTTGACACTATTAAAATTGGAATAAAATTAAATCTTCTGCATTGGTCCAAAGGAAATTCAGTTGTGTTGATCTCTGTGTTGACATAAAACATATTTGAACTGAAGATACTATTCTGTCCACTGATTGCATGTACATGACATGAATTACCTCAGTGTAGTGATTAATCTCTTACCAGGTATGGAAATTGATATTTAAGTATTAGGCACCCAGATAATTATGTATTGAGAAGAAAGAGATGTTGGTGAGAAGAACAGGAGTTTTCAAGACAGTGAATTTGATTGTTGTAAAAAAATATGTCAGATAAATTACAGCATTTTGACTTCAACCCAAAAGAGTTTTAAATGTAGCATGGACTGTTCTTGTGGTTTCAAGTAATGGTTGCTATGGGTGACCCAGAAATGAAACCAATCATGGCATTGTAATTTAAAACTAAAACAGCTGGCAAAATATTTCCTCTCAAGCCTGTTGTCTCAGAAGTAAATGAAAAGGTCGGGAGACTTTCCATTTACTTCTGAGACAACATGGACTGCCTGAACCAGGGAACATATTAATGTTTTCACCACAGCATTCTATTACATGTCAGGAACTCCATTCCAGGATATCACACTTGAGGTGATGAAAAAAGACAGATGATAGAACGAAATGGCTGGACCTAACAGAAAATAATCAACCATCTTTATATTTCCACTTTACATGCTATCAGGAGTCCTGATTGCATTCTATAGGTGGTGGTATTTCACCTAGAAATAACAGCTGCTGCAAAGTACATGGCTCTTCACACAACTAAAGTTCAAAATGCTAAGAATTTGCATGTGACAGTATAAGCTTGTCATAGCAAATTGTCATTTTTCCTATCGAAATAAACGATGGTAACCTAGGCTAGACACATACAATTTGTGACTAAGATTTACCGATAGCTACAGAGCAAGGGAAGGTAAGTTGGGCTTTAAAAGTGTTGCCATTTTAGGAGAAATTCTTGTGACAAGCAATATGCTCACAGCATCAGTGCCTTGAATAAGGAAACATTCAACAAACAGTGGTGCCTGGCATGATCATTTGCAATACAGGCCATAGTTTGGGAGGAGCTGAGAGGGAATACTGCATTTGCATTGCATGCCTGAATTAAATGTATGCAAACCTTAATGTTAGCTTTTCCCAATAATTAAATTACAAACATCCTTTGTAGACTTTGCTTAATGATTCATACATCATTATTGTATTTTAATTAATTAATTAATTACCACTTTTCCTGGCAGTTAGCTTGCAACACCAAATACAGCAAGTGTCAAAGAAAACAACTTGAAAAGCCCCCCAGTTTTAAGATCAAGAATCCTGGTACAGTGAGTTGGAAAGGAAAACCTCAAGCTACACTGGAAAACAATATCATAAACAGAAGTCAGTGAATACATGTTTTTCTAAAAGAGGCTTCCAGTTGCCCTTCCTTGCTGAAGTAGTGTTGCTCCCAGAGTGTTCCCAGTAATAAGGATGATTGTGGTAAAACAGAACAAAGAATAAAGTCCACAGCGAGCACACACAATTTCAGTCAACACTAACCAGCCCACCTTTTTTTTATTAAAAGAAAGAAAAGTCACTAGAATACACAGGTTCCCTCACAATGCATCTTCATTAAGACTTTGATTTTGCGAAGTCCCTGACAAAAGGAACTTGAGGTGTTAAGGGATTTTGAAAACATTCAAAGAGACACATAAGACATTCTAAACTAAGCAAACTGAAGTTTTAACATAGGGAAGAACCTGAAATCTTTGCAACTGTGGAACTTGGCAATCAAACAGCAGGGACACACTTTACCAGTAATTATTTTAACATTAGCCACAATCAGTGAGAAAAAAGCAGAAAATGCTTTTCTTCACAGCCATGACTTCCAAGATGTACTGCTGTGTGCTCTTTCTTCCAAGCTTTAATAAGAAATATGATGATAAATGACATCCTTTGCTAATGTTTTTAAGGCAGCCAAGATTAGAAGATAGTTTTTGGTAATAGTTTTGTAGCATGCTATATTAGATGTGAGAAATCAGAATGTGAAACAACAAAAAATGGAGAAAAGACCAAAACGTAAAGGAATCACTGTCTCTGGGAGATGCTTTCTATGTCACAAATACCTATTTTTCTTACTTTTGATTCTTTATAGGCCCACAGCTATAAAACAGGTGCCAAAGGTCATTCCCTGATTCTCTTATTTCTTCTCTTCTTAAACAAACTCTCTTATTTCTTCTCTTCTTAAACAAAATTATAAGTGCCCGATGTTGTAAATAAAGTATTTAGTGCTTACTTCTCATTCATTTATAGATGTTGCATATATTGGCTGTATTCTTAATTAAAATTTGTGGAAACAACTACACATGATAACAACATATGTAAATTACACTGTTGTTAAATGCTCACATGATGCATTTAACTCATTTCATAACAGATCATTTTAGCTATAGGCAAATTGTTGGAAATACAACAACAGCAAGA
>NC_137695.1:28746251-28758751 GCF_964034855.1 Anser brachyrhynchus | reverse complement strand
AATTCACTTTTAAAGGGCCCCCTCCCCCTCCCCCCCCAACAAAACAAACAAACAAATAAACAAAAGGGCTGAAAAGAGAAAGGAGGAGGTATGTTATGTAGGTTTGCTTAGCATGAGGTTAGACCTCGTATACCACCTCACTGTTGTGCCCTGTATTTTAAGGTTCACTTTACTTTCCATATCACTTTTGCTTCATCACTGTGAAGTTCTCTTTTGTTCTTTAAAGGGAGAGACAGGTCAGTTAATCTGCTTTGCAGTGTACTGGAGGAAAGGCTACGAGTTCTCTTTTCCACATATCTTGATACTACATTACTGCCAGTCTGACCAATTCCATGGGGAAACCCTACTGTTCAGGAGATCAGCCCCCTGAATGCAAGCTGGAGTCAAATATTAACAGTGAATTAAAATTTCAGGTAAAAATGGTGACACTGGCATATTCCTGTCACTGGGCTTGACAGGAAATTTATTTTGCTGTAGCTGAAAAGTAATTAACCTCTACTGTGAGAAATTCTATTACGAGTAGCTATTCTGCCATGCAAAGTACACTACATGGAAATGTTACAGGCCATCAAGCAGAAAAGGCAGATTTGTCTGCATTTTAAACTACCCCCCCGCCCTCCCCCCCCCCCTTCTCTCTCTCCATTCACTCTATCTTCACTGAAGCTAGAAATTGAGATGCACATGGGGTAGAAAGAAAATGGTATGAGACATAAGGATTTTCATAAGGTATTTGCAAGAGTTAACTTATGTGAGAGTGAGTGTGTATGTGTGTGTGTGATAACACAAGTGTGCTCTTTTCAACAAACCCAAGCTCTTTATTGGGAGGAATTTAGCAATGATCTAGAATGGCTTTCAAATCAGAACAACTTTGGTGTAGACACGTATAGGGCAATGTCAACATATCATCTGACAGACTTTCTCTCTTGCTCTCCCTTGTGCTACTGGTGAAAAGTAAAATCATTCTCTTTCGATAAATGACAAAAAAAAAAAGTTCTGATACTTGGAAATTGACTGTATGCTGAGGGGAGAAATAAAGCTTTTTCAAGTATGTTGTATGATTGTACTTTGCAAAATATGACTGCAAGGTAGAAGAAACCATCCAGCTTCTCTGTGAACTTTTGCCTGCCTTAGGAAACCAGCATTTTTGGAGAGGGGAAAACTGTTATCAAGCTCTTCCCTCTGAGATCAATGGCTGTCAAAAGTAATTATGTATGAGAGAGAATCCACCCATCTCTGTGTGTGATAAAATGAAAGTTGAGATGAAAACCAGAGTTGCTTTTCTGCTTCAGAAGGAGAATTTTCTGGTTTTGTCTTCATGCTATGGTTATACCATGAATTGGTTGTGGTGGGTTATTGCAATTGGGAAACCAAAAAAGCAAATCTACTGAAAATTACAGGGGAAGACAATTTTAAATATTACAGACTAATGGTTTTGTCCAATTGCTTGGCAGGCAGGTTTGTGAGTGACAGCTGTGCATTAACAGCATGCTGTCCTCCTCCCTCTCAGGAAGAGATGGTGGCTAACACACTGCAGCTATAGAATGACTTCAGCTTAGTAATGGACTGTGGGGAAAAAATATATCTTTAGATCTACATTTTAAATTGGCAGTGCACTCTGGGATTCCAGATTACTGTTATTTGTGAAGGAATGTTTAATACTTTTTTAGTGGGGGTTTCTGAATCATGCTCCATTTAAAAGAGATTTCACTTCTCTATTTGGAAAAAAAAAAAGTTTCTGGGAACAAATAATTGAAGTTTACAATATACCACCAAGGAACCTATTCAAAGGTCTTTTATTCTCCTTTAACAAACCCTCTGTGATCAAAAATCAGAAAATGTATGTGCTAAAAATGAGTAATGGACCATAATTGGGCTTTCTAATGTTTTCTATATTAACAATGACTCCCAAACCACCTTCAATCAAAACCTGAAGTCAACAGTTTACCTTAGAGTTTTATAAACAAAACAAAGCAAGAAGAAGTTGAGGGAATTGGCCTAAGACAACAAATTACAAAAACATGAACACTAGGAATTTGGCATTTAATGCGATACAGTTTTGAAAGCTACAGAAATGACTGCAACAAGAAGGCTATTACCATGGGAAAATGCATTCCACAATGTACCTCTGCATATGTACAAATATAAATATAATGTAAGTATATATTTTCATGAATTCATTTTGTGTAAGGAAAATCACTTAAATCTTTAAAATTAAATAGTGGAGCTCTTATCTAAATTGTTTTCACATTCAGCCTTTGTGCTTATTCAAACTTATGGGTCAAAATTGCACTTTTGGCAGGCTATGGGTGATAACAGAAATCTATTCAGAATGGATCATTACTCAAGCAATTTTCATTAGATATTTTGAATGAGAAGCTGCTTCATTCAGGTAAAACTAGTCCATATAATCTCCCATGACATTTTACATAGGCAGCAGTTCTTTGGTGACATTTTGGAAATCCTGCACATTGTCAAAGTGTTGTATCTTGCAATTCTTCTCTCTTATTTTTGTCACAAACACAGTGAGCTTGGGCTTTGGGTAAGACATGTACAGAGGGCTCAAGGACCTCTGCTGAGATTGTGACCCTTTCATGCATTGGGATAGATTTTACCCATTAGTAGCAATAAACCAGGAAAAATGCAGGTCCCTTACTCATTTCATTTTTGTAATCTAAAATTCAGTCATGACTCCTTGGCTCACTTTGATACCTAAATTTTCCTGGTGGTTCGCTATCCAAGCCCCACAAAGGCCATGCCTAGCTCCCATGAACAAACCCAACTAAGTACATGCAATCTAGCACAACTAGGACACAGAGAGTTTTAACTGCACCAGAATCTCATTCACAAGCAAATTGCCATCAATTGCTATACTCTGTGGCAAAAGTGTAGATATTCCGTCTCTATTCCAGTAGTCAGCCATTTCATGATTTATTATTGTTTAATCTCAATGGCAGGAGCAGTGTCAAAGTGGTAGTAGCTGAGACCTCACCCATGCTGATTTGCTTGCTTTTTACATCTGTTGCTTGTTGAAGCTACAAGACATCCACGATAATATCTTTTATTTCACTTCCAGAAAGTTCTATTCTCTTTTGGCAAAATGTCTTTATAGATTATTTCTGGGTGCTGTTCCAAAATTTAAGAGGTATAAATCCAGATTACAGTCTATAATGGTCCTGTAGTTCCTTGTTTTGACATCTTCAGCCTTTCAGACAGAAGGTAAAGGAACTAACTCTGCTATGCTTGAACTACATTTGATTGTTAAAGGGTCAAACTCTTGCCAACTAACTGTAGTTCATTGTCAAATGTTACTATAGAAGTTTTGAAAAAAAAAAAAGACTGAAATAAATGGATTATGTAAGTGCACTCATTCATTTAAAGTATCTCAGAAAATAAGGATAATAGTTTAGAGCATTTTTTCCCCAGCTACTCAAATCTTTGCATGCTTACCCCTGTAAACAAGATGTTTGTAGTAATTTATGTTATTCCTTAACAACTCATTGTTAGATTTTGACCAAAATATGCTTCTTTCTGTGTTTGAGTCCTAATTATTTAGCACCATGAACCCTGGAATGTTGCCAGAAGGTCTTGCGTTACATCTTTCAAAGATACTGCTCCCCACTTCTTTCAAAACTTTCACAGTTTTATGTGACACCATCAGAAACATATTAAGCTGGAAACCTGGTAGCCATTTTTATTTACCAACACCTTGTTTTCACTTGTAAAAATCTTCTTTATTCGTGTTTATTTATTTATTTATTTTGATTAATTTGTAGGAAGCAGTAATATCTCTTCTCAATTTTCATTGTTTTAGGTTAAATGTGTGTATGTTTGTGTAGTGGTATGTATTTGTGTAGATATTGTGAATAGGCCAGAACAGAATATCTTGAGTTGGAAGGGACCCACAAGGATCATTGATTCCAACTCCTAATGTTAGCATGAATGGATATATATTTGCATGTTGGAGATATGGAAAACAATTTGTAGTCATGAAAGAACAAGGAAAAGATTATTTTTTAGCAAGCTATGCAGCATCAAACAAAATTTCACAAAAATCATTTTCTTGATATAAAGAAAAAAATGAGGTGAAATCTATTTAATCAAAATAAAGGGTTCTAACTAAGAAAACACTATAATTCAGAAATTTGAAATGCATCTGCTCTGTATTAGCACCAGAAATTGAATAAAAAGGGGAAAATCCCCATGTATTACCACTAAGCTATTTCCAAGTACATTTATTGTCTTCCAAAAAAACAGAGAAAAAAATTACCTGAGATTTTTGTGCAGATAGAATTCATTACCAGATGCCTGAATAAGGTTGGTAGTGGTCTTTTTTTGTAGTTTTATGAAGTAATTAGATGTTTTAGACATAAATGAAAATCTATAGATAGAGAGCTAGGGTAGAAAAAAGAAAAAAAGTTTGTGTATACAACAAAAAATGGTACAAGCAAGTGCTCAATAAATACTATAAGAATTACATCCTAAAATGGGAGGAATGGTGACAATAATTTAAAAATTGGTTTAAATGAAATATCTGTTCCACCAAATAAAAATGATTACTAAAGAAATATTTTACCATAATATCAGGTAATGTAAATGTTTTAGATGTATTTGTAAGATTGACTATATTTCTAATGTTTTACTTTAAAAATAAATCACTTCTATGCTGAATCGCCCTCTTACATCTTCCTTCATCTTCCCTGCAAAAATTGTGAGTTTAGGTAACTTTCTAGAAAATTATCATCAAGTTCTAAGATGTTTCCAACATTTTGTTGACAGATTTTTAGTCCACGGATAGAGTAAGATGAAAGAATCTCTTCTTAGATGGCCACAGGAGAATTACCTAATTTGGAGAAGATCGCAGAATCACAGAATAGCTGAGGTTGGAAGGAACCTCTGAAGATCATCTAGTCCTGCTGAGCGGGATCACTTAGAGCACTTTGTGCAGGATGAGATCCAGGCTGGTTTTAAGTATCTCCAGAAAAGGAGACTCCACAACCTCTCTGGGCAACCTGTGTCAGTGCTCCCTCACTCTCACAGTAAAGATGTGCCTTTCTGTTCAGCTGGAATCTCCTTTGCTTCAGTTTTTGACCATTGCCTCTTGTCCTGTTGCTGGGCACAACTGAAAAGAGACTGGCTCCATCCCCTCGACACCCTATCCTCAGATATTTATACACACTGATGATGTCTCCCCTCAGTCTTCTCTTTTCCAGGCTAAACAGGCCCAGTTCTCTCAGCCTGTCCTCATATGACAGGTGCTCCAGTATTCTAATCATCTTAGTAGCCCTCCTCTGGACTTGCTCCAGTAGTTCCACGTCCCTCTTGTACTGGGGAGCCCAGATCTGGACACAATACTCTGGGTGTGGTCTTAAGCAACAGAAAGTGGTACATAAAGATACATTACAAAAGTTTTCTACTAGAAGGTTTAGAGCAGAAGATTGTGCAGTGGGGTGTCCTAGAAACCACGTGCAAATGGAGAAACCTTCTACAGGCACTGAGCTGCTGCTGTGCAATAGACTCACAGGCAACTCCTATGGACAGTGCTTCAGGGCTTAGAACCTGATGTAAACACATGCTGGAATCTGAGTACAAGTTGAGAAAAACAAACCAGAAAGCAAAGAAAGCATTTTTGTGCCTACACTACAGTTAATAAAAACCTTTCAAACAGAAAAGATGGACAAGATGCACCAGTGTTTGGAGTCTCCCTGCTTCTTCCTGCTCTTCACAGTATCACATTTCTCTCCTTTCATGGTGCTTTTCTGAATAAGATGGAGATGAATTTTATAAGGCCTGGATTGCAAACCATTTCCTTATCTTCCCTCATTCTAAAAATAAATGGAGAAAAAATAGGTAGGCTTAAATACTTGAGTTTTTGCGCTTCTGAAACTGAAAACGTTTCACAGAAAAAGCCTGACAGAAACTCCTCGTTTTCTTGTCAGTGTAGGTTTCTTTTTCTATGTTTTGCATTGTAGCTTATTCCGAAGGAGATAAGATAGTGATGTCTTTTTAAGCTAGTACTGAGGAAATTGGAAGAGAATGTAATCACTATCAGGAAGGAAAAGATATAGAAGGATCAGAATGGAAGTACCAACAAAACAGCATTCAGGATGTACCTTCTTGGTACTAGGATCACTATTAAAAGTGGACATCAGGCAACTGATGTGGAGAACATAAGCAGATTATTAATGAAGATATCTCTTAACAATGCTTTCAAGCATCACCTTGAGCAGTATGTTTATTTGTAATACTGGGTTAATGCATTTGATAATAGAAGAACACAGGTATTTCAATAAATGCACATCACCATATAAAGGAAAATGAATCTATAAGAAGAATGCCAGAACTGATGAATACTCTGTAGAGTCTCAGCGTATAAAATGGCCAAGGTTATGTCTACACTGCAAACTGCTGGACAGTATGGTAATCACTCATTTAAAGTTCTTCTATGCTGAGGCCTGCCATGTGATTATATGCTGAGAGGCTTTTGAAGTATTAATTCTATCTGTGCTCTTAGAGATAATCTGCACTTGACTGCAGTATAGAAACTCTTCTTTTATTATTTTACAACAAAAAATATCATGCACTTAGGCTTTGATGGGAATATTTCAGTTCCTTTTATCTTTCTGTATCTTTAAATATATCATTAATTTTTATTTCTGCCTCTTATTGTAGAGTTATAGTTGTCCTTCTATTTCCATAGTTAGACACCCTAGCTGGCAACTTTAGAGGGTCTTTGACAAGCTATCAGGATATCAGGAGTTAGCACTGGAGTTCCTGGTGGCTATTCTATAAGAACTGTAGCCCACAGTGAAAGGACTTAACCTCTGCTTCTTGACTGGAGTCTGGGAACCAAAGAACTTTCTTGCTCTAATGATGTCAAAGAACAGAGTTGGGTGACAGTTTGCCTTCTCTACTTCAGTAATTTATAATATATTTTATATTTTATATATATTATATATATTAAAATATAATAATAATAATAAAAAAGGAGGAGTGACAAAAAAGTTACTTAAATTTGTTCCTATTAAAGTAAGTGACCTACATTTCTCATAATGGTTTAGAGGTTTATGGAGTTTTAGCTCCATATTTACCAGTGTGGAGAAATATTCTGACAAGGTCTGAATACTGAAATTTGTAATTCATTTTTGATATGCTTCAGTGACTTATATCCAGTCATCAGCAGGATGTTCTAACTGTCCTTTAGGAAGCAAGTTTTTCAAATGTGCCATGAGGTAGCTGACTTCATGTTTGCGGTTTGATGTGCACATCTCTGGGCAGCACCAGTTTTCTCTAGTCCAGACTAGAGAAAAGTTCCATTCTGGAACCTTGATGCCTCCCTCTTTTTAATGAGTACAATTGGTTGTGGAGCAAAGTGGTGAACCAGAAAGAGGAGATGATCTTTAACGTGTCCTAATCTTTCATGAGCCCACATTATCATATATCCACAATAGCACAAAGTAATTCCTCAAAGCTTGTCAGGAGTAGTCTGGATTATACAAATAGATGGGAGGGCAACTGTAATGAGGAACATAAATAACAAAGTGAACATAAATGCGAAGATGTCGGAAAATGAGTAAATCTGAACTGTCCTCCTAAAAGCATTATTGCAAACTTTTTGTTGTTGCTCCTAAATAATTGTTAAAACACAAACACAATCATAAGATTCCCTACAATCTTGAAGTACAATTTGCAGAAATCCCTTGTTTCCATAAAGGGGACTGAAGGTAATTATCAGTGAAAAGCAGGGGAAAAATTTAATTAAGCCAAAATCTGGAGAGCAGAAGTGTGTGTTTACACAATTTGGTCCTTATAGGATTGTTTTCCAAAGACAGAAGGAGTTTGTTTGTGTTAATAAAAATGGTCTGTTTCTGATTCCAGACATTCAGCTTTGGTGGCTTAGTTTATTCAAAATTCATGAAGTTAGAATTATGCATATGTAAAGATGCTGTGGTCCTTTATATAGAATTGTCCTTGTCCATTTTTAATATTCATATCTTGACATTCTAAGTATATGATAATATTTCAATTTAAAATAAATACTCTTTAATGAGAATATATTGAATCAGCTTTCATATTAGCCAAAATTTAAAAAGAACCGAAGGCACCGGAGTATACTGACAGCCAACAACCCATAGAAAGTTCAAGCTTTTAGTTCAGTTTTTCAAATTCAGCTTTTAGATACCATCCTGTAAAACATGACATTTATTAGCATAAAAATTAACTTTTTAACAGTTACTTTATGAAAAAAAAAATGTTGCTGTGTAGTGGGTTTATGTGGCAAGGTTTTGGTAGCAGGAGGCCTAGGGGTGGCTTTTGTGAGAAGGATCTAGAAGCTGCCCCATGTTTGGTAAGGGCCCCACTGCTGACCAGAGCTGAGCCAATAAGTGATGGTGTTTTGCGCCTCTGTGAGAGCATATTTAAGACACGGAAAAAAAAACGCTGCGCCACACAGCAGCTGGGAGAGTGAGAGGAGTGAGAAACAGCCTTGCAGGCGCCAAGGTCAGTGAAGAGGGAGGGGGAGAGGTGCTCCAGGCGCCAGAGCAGAAGTCCCCTGCGGCCTGTGGCGAGGACCATGGTGAAGCAGGTTGTCCCTCTGCAGCCCATGGAGTACCATGGTGGAGCAAGCTTCCACGCTGCAGCCTGTGGAGGAGACCACGGTGGAGCAGGTGGACCTGCACCAACAGAGGCTGCGGCCTGTGGAAGACCCCTGCTGGAGCAGATATTGGGCCGGACCTGTAGCCTGTGGAGAGGGGACCACGCAGGAGCAGGTGACCTGGCAGGAGCTGCTGCCTGTGGGGGATCCAGGCTGGAGCAGTTTGCTCCTGAGGGATGGACCCCATGATACGGACCCATATCTGGAGCAGTTCTTGAAGAGCTGCTGCCTGTGGGCAGCCTACGCCGGATCAGTTCAGCAAGGACTGCATCCCGTGGGAGGGACCCCACAGCACAGGGGACGAGAGTGACCGAGAAGGAGCAGCAGCGAAGAAGAGCTATAGACTGACTGTAACCCCCGTTCCCCTGTGCCGCTTGGGGGGAGGTGGTGGAAGGGGGTGGATGGGGGGGAAGGTGCTTTTGGTTTCTTTCCTTTGTTTCTCACTTCTCTAGCTTGTTAGCAATAGGTAATAAATCTTACTGTCTCCCTATGCTGAGTCTGTTTTGCCTGTCACGATAATTACTGTGCGATCTCCTCATCCTTATCTCAACCCTTGAGCCCTTCTCATTCCCTTTTCATTGTATTTTCTCCCCGTTCCTCTTTGAGGAGGGGGAGTGAGAGAGCGGTTGTGGTGGAAATCGGCCGCCCACCCAAGTAAAACCACCACATGCTGTACTATGGCTTGTTTTCTGGGCAGGAATTGCTGTACTTTGTAGTATGAAGGGAGAGAAAAGCTTGTTTTTAAATAAGGAATAAAGAAAACACTCTAGGTTCATGTACCCTCTTGCCACCATTTCTTCTGTCACTACCTGACATACACAGTGTCTCAGTTGATATGCTTGCACTTAATAACAGATAACTGCTCTCTTTCATCTATTTTTTTCTTCTTATATATATATAATATATATATATACATGTATAGCACACTATTTTGTTTGAGAAAAGGAGCCTGAAGACAAAGGCAGTGTATGAATCACAAATGTCATAATTTCTATTTGTCTTAGACATTCAAAATACAGTATTGAAAGCCTGTAGCAAAAGCAAATGAATGAAAAATAAGAAAGTGATATAGCAGCTGCTCCTGTTGGTATGTGAAAAAAGGGTAGAATAACAGGTTTTCCTTTTCCGTATAGTTTTATTTTAGTGACGTAATTGTTACAGCTCAATCTTAGTCATATATTTAACTAAATTAACAAGCAAGATCAATGATTAGATAGCTAATAGGTATTAGCATATGTGATGGAGGCTTTGAATAAAGAAGCACTAACTAAAGTCTTTGGATTTTCTTGAACTGAAGAAAATAGACAGTTACCAAAAAGGATCCCAGTCAGCTGAAATCACTCAAGGACACAGGAGCCATTTGAATAAGGCAATAGTTATTTGATAATCATACGACTGCAGTTATCCAGATCTTATGCAACGTTAAATAAACCTCTGCCTAAACAGATTGGATGCTGTCTGATCTCTCTTGAAATGCATAAAAACTTCTAATTAAGGGCAGTGGTATTAACAGAAGGAAGGTATAATCTTTAATTGGCAGGGTGCACATTTCCAAATAAAGAAGAAATAACGTTATCTAGGATAATGGGATAGAGAGCACTGTGAGTTTGGTAACTTCACCTGACTGAAGAACTGGTGGAAGGCTTTGTTTTGGCAGTGGCTACTGAGCTGTTTTACTATATAGTGTAATGACAGATTTTACTTCCTTTGAAAAAACACAGTAAAGTACAGTAAAAACACAGGACAAATTTTCAGTGAAGATTGTATCTTCTCTGTATCCCATTGAATTAAAGGTAGCTGATAATGAAATGTGAAAAACTACAGTAATATTTAATAGTATAATTATTCTAATTACTCTGGCTTTGGAGGAAGATGGCACTTTTCCAAAGTGTTATCACAGGACAGTTCCTCGTTTTTGTTGACAAAAATAATACAATTAGGAAGGATCAATTTATTGCTTCAGAAATATTGGAATACCACTTGGTCAGAGAATCATAGCACCATGTAATTGGCATGGATGAATGAGGGAGAAGGAAAGAAAGTGAGAGTTGTTGGGACTAAGGTCTTTTCACATGATCTGTTAAAATATGCCTGGCTTTAACAAAATATATTTTTATTACTAGCTGAGTTTAGCTGAACCAGTGGTTCAGCTAAAAGGTACTTCCAAAATGAGGTACACAGTATCATCAAAGAGTGATACTCATACAGAGTACGTCATAGCCATCTCCTTCTTGCAACTTCTCCTTTAGGATTAAGATTTTTTTTTTTTGTTATATTTCACACAATTTGAAAAAATACCTCTCAGACTGTCAAATAGGGCAATACAAATGTACTTTGAACTTCTCCAATGTACAGAACAGAGAAAAAAAAAAGGAAAACAAAAGCAGTAGTAAAGAGCTTTTATGGCAAGCATCTTGCAATACAGTGATATGAAGTACACACCTAGGATCAATGATGGCCATATATTCTGATACAATGAAGTACCATATTGAACAGGTAACATTACTAAGCTCACCAAGAGCTTGAACTAAAAAGCCTGTGGTTTGTTATTTGTATGCTGATGATGTTCAGAGTAATATTTTCTTCCTTACATTTCCACATGATATTTGACACCAACTTTTTGAAGCTTGACATATATCTTTTTGGTTGTATAAGCAACTTTTGATCATCAAAGTGGTTGAAAATGGACAAAACTGAAATTTTATTTATTAGCTGATCCTGTCTGACAGTTTGTGATCTCTGCTGCTTTTTTTTTTTTTTTGGTGAAATTATATCTTCCCTCTCAAGTGTTGTTTCTATTTTCTGCCTTTGCTGTTTCCTTTACATATTTGCTTTGTATATACATAAAATACGATATTGTATTATAGGTGTTCTGCTGAAATCAAAAAAGAGAACCTGCACATTTTATAATGGCAGAAGTGGACCTATTTAGCTCAGCTAACATAACTGATTCACACCATCAGTTTTAAAAATTTGATGGAAATAAATTATGTTTTAGACAGGATTTGCAGTTAAAATGTTCCACCACACTCCAGTAAACTTCAAGATGAATTATTATAAAATATTATCAGTCCTCCTGTGTGTTCCAGTTAGGTTGTAGCCCATACAAAATTCTCTGACCTATGCAATTTTTCATTTATTTTCCTCTGTATTAAAAATATTCAGGACCTTGTAGATTCTCACATAGAAACTGATAAAAATACAGTCACAGAGTTTAATTATTTTAAGTCTTAATTGGGATATAAAGGAAAAAAGTGGACATGAAATATATATACACAGTATGTCTATTGCTATCACTGTAAGTGCATGCCTTTGGCCTTGAGGCCAAGATTAATTAGAAGTAGCGGAGAAATGGTAAAAACTCAAGTAATGTAGCTAGTAATGGGAAGTTTCTCTTATGAAATATTTTTGTGATAACGAAAACTTTTAGTTTCATTGAGACTGTGCTTCAGAAATTTTCCACACTTTCTGTCTGAAAACCAGTAGTTTGTTACTTGTTTTATATATATATATATATTTATTTACAAGAATTGAGGATTATATTTCATAGAATCACAGAATAGTTGAATTGGTCTAGTTCAAACTGCTCGGAGCAAGTTCAGCCAGAGCAGGTTGGTCGGGACTGTGTCCAGTTGTGTTACGAATATCTCCAGGGATGGATACTTTGCAAACTCTCTGAGAAACCTCTTTCTGTGTGTGATTTCTTTTTTCCTTTCCTTTCCTTTCCTTTCCTTTCCTTTCTTTCCTTTCCTTTCCTTTCCTTTTCCTTTCCTTTCCTTTCCTTTCCTTTCCTTTCCTTTCCTTTCCTTTCCTTTCCTTTCCTTTCCTTTCCTTTCCTTTCCTTTCCTTT